>NC_137107.1:29960149-30193625 GCF_949357685.1 Gobio gobio
TTTTTTTTATATTTTTATATTATTTTTTCCAAAATCAGTTTTAGTCAAAATGTATTTTAGGATTGGAAACATGAAATATATTTTATAATATGAAGTCTGGTATTCTATTGGCTATGGCATCCCAAGCGGACTTCAGCCAGGTTTTTATATTACATAAGACTCGAGAAACACAGAATGGCCTTTAGGCTGCAGAAAAGGATGTGTGCCGACCTGAAAAAGTCAGCATCTTTCTCTCCACAGTAAGCCAGATCTTGGCTTTGTCAGGACTGCACTTTCATCGACCAAAGTGAGGCAGCTGTATTCAGCTGTTAAGCTGCAATGGGATAAACTACTTTTAGCCTTGGCGTTAGGAGATTAAAGCATTCTGCCAAGCATTGCGCCATGTAGGGATAGACAACCGACAACATCCCTAAGAAATTAAGGATAAGGTCTGCGTTAGCGTCACCAATTCCAATCTACTTAATCATCAACGTGAGGTAGTTGTCCTTAAAACAAAAAAACCTCAAGACTGGCAGACAGCGTCTGATGTTACTTATCAAATGAAACATCAGAGGAAAACAATGCTGCTCAGTTGAGCAATCAAATCACATAGCGGACACATTAATTGCACATCTTAAATTTTTCACTAAATTTTTCAACTAAACATCGAAATACATCTAAATAATAAACTAAATTAACCATTTAAACTAAATTACTGATCAAATTATTGATCTAAAGCCCACATTGTCACTGTATGATACTTGAAATTTTTCCAGAATGGCTATACAGCTGAATAAAATTATGCTGCATTATTTTCCTGTTTAACACTGTAAAGCTGCTTTGAAACAATCTACATTGTTAAAAGCGCTATATAAATAAAGTTGACTTGACTTGACTGACATCTTATGTTTCCTTTTTTGTTTTTCTTTATGTCTCCATGTATTTGCTAACAGGGGAGTCTTGATAATATCAGCATCATCCTAGTCTGTTTCCCTGGCGCCCCCCAGCTGTCACCAGAGGCACTGCACCAGGAGGCTGAGCTGGAGGACTTTCTAGAGTCCAAAGTAGTTGGTAAATCATCTGATCTGACTTCTTTTGAATGTGCTTTTAAGATTTATATGATTTGTGTCACAGATGAAAATCCTTTCAAATCATGGATGCATGTAATGGTTAGAATAAGTGGTCCTCTAGAGGTCTGCTTGAGGAATTGAATCATTGTCATGTTTCTTTGGCAGAGATATTTGAAGAACTGAGCGCAAGAGGTGATGAGCCTGATCTGCTGTCAGTCCTGACAGTGCTGGCTTCAACAGTGATACCTGGACTTCCACCAGGGGGCGGCCTTCAGAGCAAGTGAGTGTATGTTTTATATCATAACTGCAGACAGCAATGATGTGAGAGAAGTGTGGAAACCTATTTCACAGACTGTAACATGCACATCTTTAGGCAAAAAAAACAAACACATTTTGAAACCAGATAAATCACAGTTCCAGCATGGTTTCTATACAAGATCTACCCTTTAGAAAGCTTTCGATTAGCATTCTTTTTCATCCGTTTTTACCTTTTTTTATTGCTGTTGTTAAAAAACTATTATTATAGTAATAGTTATTTATTTATTACCCTCACCGGTCACTTTATTGGGTACCCCTTTGCCTTCAGAACTGCTTTAATTCTTTCATCAAGGTGCTGGAAACATTCTTCAGAGATTTTTGGTCCATATTGACATGATAGCATCACGTAGTTGCTGCAGATTTGTCAGTTTCACATCCATGATGTAAATCTCCCGTTTTCGCTCACAGAACTGTCGCTCACTGAATATTTTGTCTTTTTCAAACCATTTTCGGTAAACCCTAGAAATGGTTGTACATGAAAATCCCAGCAGTTTCTGAAATACTGAGATCAGTCTGTCAGCCATGTTCAAAGTCACTTATATCACCTTTCTTCCCCATTCTTATGCTCAGTGTGAACTTCAGCAGATCGTCGTGATCGCATCTACATGCCTAAATGCATTGAGTTGCCACCATGTGATTGGCTGATTAGATTTTGCGTTAATGAGCTGCTGAACAGGTGTATTTAATAAAGTGACCTGTGAGAGTAGCTATATTTAATATAATAATTTAATCATATATTCATAATAATAATATTAATAATACTAATAATAATAATATAAAAGTGATCAATTAAGTGAAATGAGAGAAATATTTTTAATATTTTAGTCAAAGATGATTGACAATTAGCATACAGTTTGGATTGGCGGTATGGTTCTGTTCTGAGCAAGAAAGCATGCAGCCTAGCATGGAAAAGAGCAGGGAGAGCAGCAATAACCCCCCTTAGGGTAAACAGAACAGAACCAACATCAAAAAGTATAGCAGATATTATTAATGTTCAATGATTTAATGTACATGATTCAAGAAAAATGTGTCTGATTCAAAGAGGAACATCAGAAGGCCAGTCCTGACTGGACGACAGGAGGAGCTGGGGATGGAGGAGGGTTATTAGCTTCTGAGCAACACGATAAAGATGCTGATAATACTGAATGGACCTTATATAGGCAGTAGCGTACCGTGGGGTTTCAGTCAGGGCCACAATCATCACATACACAATCATCAAAAGACTAATAAAATAGATTTTTTGATTGTATTTTTTATTAATAGAGTTAATCTATTCTTTCAAAATGCTTATGGGGAGGGGTTATTGCACTTCATCATATGGTGCTATTTCATGTATAGTGACTCACATGGTACAGTATAGTAACACATTTGAAAATCGAAAATCATCAGATTATGAGATTAAAAGCTATACAATGATGACATATCCACCATTGTGCTGCATGCAGAGCAATGTCCAGGTACCCCGTGTACACAGCAGCTGTTCTCAGATTCAAGTGTCCACTCAGTACAGGCACCAAAGCACCAATCAACTCCAGAGC
This sequence comes from Gobio gobio, assembly GCF_949357685.1. Taxonomy (NCBI): domain Eukaryota; kingdom Metazoa; phylum Chordata; class Actinopteri; order Cypriniformes; family Gobionidae; genus Gobio; species Gobio gobio. Next base: position 29,963,055 of record NC_137107.1, read on the forward strand.
TCAAATGATATGTAGGTGTGCTGGCTGACAAAACAACAGAGGATTGAACTTTGAAATAACATATTTTTTGGACAATTGCAGGCGGAACTGTATCATTTCTGCCTACTATCAGCAGAAAGAGGCACGGCGATCAAGATTAGCCCAGGTAAGCTTCTGCTGGGATATTTTATGTTATACTAATATTTCATATTACACATGTTAAAATCACTAATGTATTTATCATTCCTGTATGCTACAGTTAATATCTAAGCCTTTTGTATCTCTTCAGGAACTCCGTCCCACAGATGCCAATTAGAGTCTGTCTTTTATAAATGCTTAATGGATGTGCTAGATTGAGGAAGATGTTAAGGTGATCAGTTTTCTGTCTTTAAACCCATACAAATGGAAAGGATCTTCTTTTTGGACAGCAACAACAATTTTACTTCCTCCTTTTTGTCCGTTTCCTGAATGATGAAACGTACAAAAAGCAATGCTGTGCCACAATGCAGGACAATAATGACTGTATATAACTTTGACTCTTTAGATTGTGATACGTTCAGTATTTTCCTTACCAAATGTATTCAATGAGTCTTACAATCGACAAAACTCAGGTAACGTGTTTAAGCAGTGATGACAAATTTTAAAGATTCTCTTCAGTCTTTGCATTATAACAGGTAATTTTTTAAACCGATACCATTAGATTATTCTCTGGACTCTGAGGAACATTACATTAGCAACAAGTCTATCAGTGATGTATTAAAGGAATAATTGACCCAAAAAGGATTTACTTGGCTTTAGTGCTTACTCCTTTTAGAAGCTCGGCAGCATGTGGTAACAAAGATTTATTTTTAATAAAAGGAGGGGGGGGGGGGGCAGCATTCAGGTTAGGAGAAACATGATCTTGCATAAATAATGACAGGCTTTTCAATTTTGTGTAAACTATTCCTTTAAGAATTCAAAACTTGAAATGACATCTCTAAGAAACAAATTCTATTAAATAGAATTTAAACAAGCACTTTTAAATTTTGGATTATATAGGCCCGTAATATGGTCACAGCGTGCAATTTTTTCTGTTTTTGAATAGTTGTTTCCTGTAAAACTCTCTACTCTATTTGCATGATCTGTACTGTGTTGCCTTACTGACCTCTTTGAAATTATGCCAATATATAGACGTGTTAATATTACTGAGATATTTCCTAATGACTAGCAAATGAACCGATGCAGTGCTGTATCATGTTGTGTAATCTTTGTGCACATTTTACAGATTTTGTGCAATATTTGTGCTAACATAAAAGTTAATAATAAACAGATCAAGTCATTCGTGATATTTCTGTTTATTAATGTCTCTGCTGCTTCATAACCAGATGGCTTTATGGTAATTATAGTCATACATTTTGACAGTGTGTGTGGCTGAACTCAGATTTCAGCACAGGAGTAACAACATCAGTAAGCATTTTTAGAAGAAAAGGTTCTATATAGAAACTTAAAGGGTTCTGTCTCACTTCATATATAGAACCTTTCAGGGGTTTCCATCATGGGATCATTTTATGGATTTAGTTTTAATGGTGCACTATGTAACATTTTTGCAGTAAAATATCCAAAAACCAGTGTTATAGGCCAGTGTTATATATTTTGTTCAATTGAGTACTTACAATATCCCAAATGTTTCCAACTATTTGTAAATCGTGGGAAATTGCTATTTTAACCAAGGAACCGGGACGTGTGAGGGAGTCGCCTGTCAATTGGGTCATATCTGCGTTACCCTCGGTTTGCGGTTTTATTTTGCAGAAACGCTTTACTCTTACTGTGGTGTGCAACAAGTGTCATAGCAGCAGCCGAGCGAACGCACAGAGCATCATATTCAACACACTCAGATGTATCTAATATGATAACCAGAGCAGCGTTACCTCAAACTCATGACCAGAAAAGCGGAAGTGGCGCCGGCGACTGTGACATAATAAAAGTCCCGCTGCTCGCGAGGTGTGTGTTGCGTTCATCTTATTAACAATCGCTCCAGCGGCCTTGCTCAGCTCCACAACACTCTGGCCTGCTCTGCTTCATATACAGTAACGTTAATAATCGCCTCCATGAACATGATTTCTGCCCGAGTCCTATCCCGATTCTTTTCCACCGGCTGTGAGGAGAAGACCTTCTGCGCTCAAACGTGGCGTCATCAAACTACGCCTTCGTTTTGAATAGGCGACCTCTAGCAGATGGAAAAGTTACATAGTGCACCTTTAACTCTTTCCCTGCCATCACCAGCATTTTTGCAATATATCAAAAGAAAGAACAGACCCTCTTCTTTTAAACAAACAATAAAATAAAGCTTTATGCCTTATTTGTTTTTATCAACACTTGAATGTGGGTAAGTTTCATAAAAAAGTTACATTTTGAAGAAAAAGGCAGAGAAAATCGTGTTTTTGTCAATGACTACATCCATATCAGATTCTGAACGATGATCGAATCCATCAGTCCAAAGCTTTCACAGTCCTGGGTTGACATTTCATTCGGTAACATTGGGCAGTTTTGATGACCATGTTATTTAATGCATCTGCTTACATACACTATGATAACGCTTAGTTTCTGCTTCTTCCCTCACCTGTTTTGATCAGCAGATTCAGTACTCTTTCAGAATCAGAACCAAGCCTGCAGTGCTCCTGTCAGAAATTGAAGCTTCCGCGCCTCGATCGCCCCCTGGTGGCCGGTCCCAGTATAGCTCCTAAACCCCACCCCTCCATGTATTTGAATGGACGCGAGACACACTAAACAATTCAATTACACTTCAAATAATTGTTTCCTAAAGATGGTTTCTGTCATTTTAGGTAGTTTTTATTACGATAATTTCATTTCAAGTGTTCGTTTTTTAAACAAGTTTAGTTTTAGTTAGTTATTTGATGCTATAAAAACGGGGGGTGTGACGTCATGATTGACAGCTGAGATTGACGGCTTCTCTGAGTGAAGTTGTCAATGAGGCACTAACAGACTTTTTTCTGGATTTTCGGGAGGAGATTGGAGCTTTAGCTTTAATTTCTACATTTCCATAACTGTTTATTTCACACCAACACAATTAATTATTCTGCATCTGCGAGAGTGTGGGCGGGCTTTTGAAAATCGCGCCTCTACTTCCTGTTCTCTACTGCGCAACTCCGGTCCCGAGATCGCTACTGCGCATACTCGATCCCAAGATGTCAGCGCCGTGAGCGGGCCTATGAAAGCTTCAACTATGGTCAGCGGAAGTCAATGAAGTCGCGTCGTCCATTTTTTTTTACGGTCTATGATCAGAACATGTGTAATAGCGCCCCCTACCATATAACAATGAAAACGTGGTGCAGGTGTGACATCATTTATACCACTATACCACCAAGGCAGTGCTGGTGCTGGTTCGGAACCAGAGCCTAGTTTCAAATCGGTTCTTTGTCTTTCCACACAAGCTCCGAACCAGGAAAAGTGGTTCTTAAGTAGCATGCACCAAAACTTTGTTGGTCTAGAAGTAAGAACCGCTTGTATCATGCGCTCATCGGTCTGCGCAGCGCCGATGCATCTCGAACAAGCCTGGTGTTTTTAGTACTTCCGGTTCCATCGTCCCGAAATCAATGTTTTTTTTTTAATGGGATTTTGGTTAAATGGCAGAAATAAGGTTTGTGGTGAACACAAGCTCAAGCCATTTTCACGTTTTACTCTACGACAGTAAATGTTTTTTTTTTTTTTGCTGTTACGTGTCTTGAAAAAGGCGGTTGTTAAGTGGCTAAATGACTACAGAGGCTGTTGAGGAGATTAAATGTCATCACGCAAAAAAGGTAAGCTCAGTCTGCTTTCACAGCCTCATTATGCTCATAATTGTGCTCTTATAAACTAGTGTAACTCAAAAGTTCTGGGAAAATGTTTTTAGATAAAAACTGAAAGAGTTGTTGGAAGCTTATGATGACTTATTTGTGGGACTGTGGTTTAAGCTTCAAAATTCATAAAAGTTATGTTCATCTGTGATATAATCTTGATGGACAAATGTGTAAGTACACTCTAAAAAAAAGGCTCGTAATCATAGGGAACCTTTTTTAGTGCTATATAGCACCAATTTTGGTGCTTCAGTGGTTCTTCAGCGGTTCTTCAGAGGTGCTATATAGCACCTAAGTCAAAGAACCAGTGAAGAACCTCTGAAGAACCGCTGAAGAACCTCTGAAGAACCGCTGAAGAACCACTGAAGCACCAAAATTGGTGCTATATAGCACTAAAAAAAGGTTCCCCTATGATTACGAGCCAAGAACCATTTTTGGTGCAATATAGAACCTTTTTTTTTTTAGGGTGTATAATCTTTTGTTGATCACAGAGCTTGTTTTTTTTTGTGATAATCCAAAATAGAGAAATCCTATTGGGTTTTTAATCGAGGGAACCAGTGTGAAGCTAACTGCACGTTGGCCTACAAGGTGACGTCATACCTGCACCACTCAAGGAAGCTTTTTCTCACAAATGACAGAAATGCTCAATGGCGGGAAAAGTTAATTTATTTTAATAACATTTTATGAATTAAACAGCTTGTAAACATATTTTATTACTAGAAAAAAAAAGATTGCATAATACTTGTTTAACGGGTTAAGATATTTCTCCATATTATATAGTTGTATTCTTTTTAAATTTAGTTTAAAAATCATAGAGTTCTATGTAAAACCCCATTGAACCATTTTTTCTAAGAGTATACCAGTGTCATCCTCAGGGGGGCAGTAGAGACTCGCTCCTCATTTAACACACTTAACCAAAAAAGCCGTCTGCCAACACAGCGTTACTGTCTGTCACTCAGAAACAGATTTGAATAATAATAAACCTCTATAAATGACAAGGCTGCTGTAACACAAATGTAAAAAGCGTGAGTAGGCCAGTTATTTCGTTTGAAACAAATGTTGATACCAAAATAAATATTCAACAAAACAGTCAAATTTGTGTTTTCAATATCTACAGAATCTATACAGAATACCTTCAAAATAATATTCAATTATTGAAATGACATAGCATTCTTTTAAAAGAATGATGATACTTTCGCATTAGATCCATTTTGCCACGTCAATTTGCACATAATTGTAGGCTATTCATTATTAGACCATGTGTTTCTTAGAACATTCACGGCTGCGTGATAGAAACGATCAAACAATGCACAACTAATACTGACCATCTCCCTTTGATTTGACACTTGTAGGCTATTTCTTCCCTCGGGGACTGTCTCTCTGTAAGTGCCGTGGCTTCATCTGCCTGGCTCTTGAAAATCAGTCTGTTTTCGTGAAGAGCCGTTAAAGTATCTCTCCAGAAGCACAGTGTGATTGCTCACCACACCGGCCAATCACTTCAGCATCAAAGTGACTCTGAGAAGCTATGTTAGCCATTAAAATCACATTTGTTTATAATGTTTTTTAAAAGGAAAGAACAAAGTCATTCATAAATGCTTAAATTTACCTTCCTTGTGATCTACAGAGGTAATTGGCTATTTTAATTTGATGTAGCCTAATTTGCTCTGTACTGTATATTACAATAGTAGGCTAAATGTACATTTTACACCTTTCATTGCATGCAATAAATGATTTAACATCGGGGAACTTAAAGGGATAGTTCACCCAAAAAATTTTTTTTTAATGTTTATCTGCTTACCCCCAGGGCATCCAAGATGTATGTGTCTTTGTTTCTTCAGTAGAACACAAATTAAGATTTTTAATTCCAACCGTTGCAGTGTGATAGTCGCATAATGCATGTGAATGGGGATATTTTAGAGTAGAGAGCTAAGAGAGTAAAAACACATAGACATACGAATCCTTATTAGACCATGCGGCTCGTGGCGACAGATTGATGTATTAAGACACGAAACGATCGGTTTCTGCGAGAAACCGAACAGTATTCATGTTATTTTTTTACCTCTTATCAGAAGAACGTCATCTAGTATTCCAAGCGCCATAACTTCCGGGGAATAAGGTCAAAATACTGGCGCGATCAAATATATATACGTAGATGCCTCATTCGACCGATCCACGCAGGCACTAATGAGAAATCTATGTATATATCTATGATCGCGCCGGTATTTTGCATGTATTTTGACCTTATTCCCCGGAAGTTATGGCGCGGGGACGGCTGATGCAGAGCCATAGAAAAAAATGAAATACATTTTTAAATATGGATATTTTTCCTACACAAACACATCAATTTGCTTCAGAAGGCCTTTATTAACACCCCGGAGCCGCGTGGAGCACGTTATTTGATGGAAAGATGCATTTTTATATGGACTTCAAAAACAGAGCAACTATTACTGCTATTATAATGCTTGGATTAGCCAGAACATTTTTAATATAACTCAAATTTTATTCGTCTGAAAGAAGAATGTCATATACACCTCGGATGACTTGAGGGTGAGTAAATCATGGGCTAATTTTAATTTTTGGGTGAACTATCCCTTTAAGAAACCTAAACTTTGATTTAGTCATATAAATATAAATTAGCATTATACATTACCATGAATTTCAAATAATTTTAATTACACTTAAATTCAAATTATTTGAAGTACAATTTTGAATTTTAAAGCCATTATCCATTTAGTTCTGAATGGAGCACAACCCTGAACTAAAAGTCATGATTAAATCCTGTATATCTTTATATGCAATTACTGTGCAATATCCTACGTCATCTTTGTATAACCGAGCTACCTGTCGACACTCGTCTCCTGAAGGCGGTTATTCATGATAGCAAAGGCGCCCACTCCACCGGAGAAGCCGTTCTGGCGAACATGGCTCTGTCTTGGATTACCGTGAGCCGTCTCTGAGAGTTGCTTCTGTAGAATAGCCAAAGAAACCTTGTTGGTCATAAAGTCATTGACTGAGATCATTTCTCCAGACAGTCTGCGCCCTGTCAGATAACCTCCATCTGGTCCTAAGCCAGCCTCAGTCTCACTATCACAAACTGTTTCCACTGATGCATTAGTGAAGCGCTTTCCCGCCGTTTCGTTGGCTGGGGCAGGGTGCACGGCATTGCGTTTTTGAGCCCTCTGCCGAGAATTTCCCGGAGGCTGGTGGTTGTGCCGCTGGTTGGGAATGCGTGGGAAGCAGCAGCAACAGCAGGCCCGACCTCGCCGCCTATACGGACGGCCACGGCAAGGACACTGAGCCTTGTTGTTGTCCAGTTTGCCGAGGATCCAGTTGAGCGTCTGCTTGATGATGATGGAAATGACATTAAACAGGGAATAAATGCAACACACACCCATGAGGATGAAGAGGCAGTTGCCCAGACGGTAGGCCTCCTGAGCTGTATAACTTTCCCGTTGGCTGCTCACTACATCCCCGAAACCAATGGTGCTGAAGGCCACAAAGCAGAAGTAGAAGGACTCAAAGTAGTCCCAGTCCTCCATGGCAGAGTACAACGCCGACGCGCAGCATGCAACCAGCAGGGCTGCGATGCCCAGAATGAGCATTACATAGTAGACCGATGGTTTCCAGCCCTCCAGACTGTCGTCCTCGCTCCTGGCCTCCTCTCCTCCCACGCCAGAGCGGCGCAGTTGCCGCTCGTGACACCAGCGCATGATGTAGGCCAACATCGTGATGATGCGCTCCAGGAAGAGGTTGAAGAAGAGGATTGTTGCTGCACAGCCAAGGAGTCCGTAGAATATCAAAAAGATCTTACCTGCAACCGTGACGGGAGTGGTCATGCCAAAGCCTGGAGGGAAATGGGAAGTATTTTGGTGATGTATTTTCAATACATTTATTAGTATTCATGTTTTAAAAAAATAACACACACACCCACACACACCACACACAACACACACAACACACACAACACACACAACACACACAACACACACAACACACACAACACACACAACACACACAACACACACACACACACACACACACACACACACACACACACACACACACACACACACACACACACACACACTAGTGTCACTCCAATATGCTATGGTTTAAAAAAAAAAAAAGGTTAGTTTTTTCATACAATGAAAGTAGATTGAGGCTGACCCCAAAAAACACCATATGGCACTATATGTCAAGTCTAATTTATGCTTGTGGACAATTTCATTACTTTGCAAGTGGTCATGAGAACAGCAACAGCCAATAACATGTGACATGAATCACTTCAAACCAGGAGGCAGCTTGGATGTTTTGTAGAAAGTTCTGTTCTGGACCACAGAAAAAAGAAAATGACATGGATTCAGAGCTACGAGGAATTTGCCTTTTTTATTATTCCTTCAATGATGTGCATGGTAAAAATAAATATATTGAAAACCTGAAACCAAAAAAGTGAAGAAAGTTGATTTGGCCAGTGGAACTATTTATAATATACATTGTTGTATTCTAGTAGCCAGTGTTACTTCATTCATTATTCGAATTTTTGTTAATATTTTGAATTATTTATATTTAATATTTTTAATATTTAAGTTAGTAATTTTGTCTGTTTTTGTCATTCTTGTCAAGTTTTTGTTTCCTTAAATATGTCTACACAGTATATCATTTATATTAAAGGGTTAGTTCACCCAAAAATGAAATTTCTGTCATTAATCACACCCTCATGTTGTTCCAAACCCGTAAAACCTTCGTTCATCTTCTTAACACAAATTAAGATATTTTTGATGAAATCCGAGAGCTTTCTGACCCCTCCATAGACAGCAACACAACGACCACTTTCAAGGCCCAGAAAGGTAGTAAAGACATCGTTAAAATAGTCCATGTGACTCCAATGGTTCAACCTTAATGTTATGAAGCGACGAGAACACTTTTTGTGCGCAAAATACAAACAAAAATAATGATTTTATTCAACAATTTCTTCACGTCTGTGTCAGACTCCAACACAGTTTACGTTGTAAATAAAGTGCAGTGCTTCCGAGTTCTACGGCAGAACGGCTGCTCACCATTGGCTAGCTCCTGCGACACATCGGCCAATGATGAGCTGCCTTTCTGCCGTAGAACTCGGAAGCGCAGCACTTTATTCACAACGTAAACTGTGCTGGAGAGCTATAAAAAGTAGACTAGTACTCTTTACCTTTCTGGGCCTTGAAAGTGATAATTACATTGCTGTCTATGGAGGGGTCAGAGAACTCTCGGTTTTCATAACAAATATCTTAATTTGTGTTCTGAAGATGAACGAAGGTCTTACGGGTTATCAAAGACATGAGGGTGAGCAATTAATGACATAATTTTCATTTTTGGGTGAACTAACCCTTTACGTTTTAGTTTATTTACATTTTAGTACTTCAACTTTCAACAATAATTAAAATGTTGCCTTGATAATGAGTTGAAATGCAATAAGTTTAGGTTTTAAATATTTCCCTTTGTTTCAGTTTGTTTATTTTATTTCAAGTAATGAAATTTTTTTATGGTTTTAGTTCATTAAAATAGTAGAGCATGGTGCTAACAATGCCATTGTTATGGGTTTGATTACCAGGGAATGCATGAATTAATAAAACAGTAAATAATAATGTTAACGTAGTGTGCTTTAGATAAAAGCATCTGCCAAATGTGGAAATTGTACATTAGGATTTCTGCAAATTCTCTTTTTGGGAAATTGATTTGGTGACGTATATGAACTCACCAATTGTGGAGATTACTGTGCCCACAAAGTAGAAAGCCCCTGAGAAATCCCAGCGGGGCCTAAGTTTGTCTACACGGATCCCAGCCACAAAGGCCTCCTCATACTGCCTTAGCAGGACCTGCAGTGATTTCAGGTTTATGCTGTTTTGCTCGGTGAAGTTGGCCAACTGTTCATCCCAGCGCTTGTGAGCCTGCAGCTCAGAGGGATGCTCCAGAGCGGAGAACACCACCGCCCCACAAAGTAGGTAGAGGACGATGAGGGCTGCCAACAAGCCAAAACGGGCATTGTCTTCATTCAGGTGGAGTGGGAGGCAACAGCTGTTGCTGACATCTCTTCCACGTGGCATGACTTAATCATCAGCAAGAAGTGACAAGAACAGGCAAACATGCACAGCCACAAGAAATCACACACTCGCTTTCAAAACGCACACAAACGTCTCCACAATGGTCTTTAGAAGAGGCGTAGAGTCACATGAAAACCATATGTTGCTCTTGTTTGCTGATACAGTTCAAAAATGAAGGACAAGCGTGTACTGGACAAAGTTCTTCATGTCCATTAACATTCTGCTGGATTCATAACCGCATCACTTTCTCCAGTGGCACTGAGACAGAGACCATCGTAAAAAGCAGGGTTATCAGGTAAAATGACACATGGTTCAGGAAATAAGACATCAAGATACACCTTTTGGGTTAGCAGGTAACAGTAGGCAGGCAAGCGCAAGATTGTTATCTTTCCCCATCTCGCTATCCAATTATAGCTGGTGCCGCAACAGTCAGTAATAATGTTGTGGTCTTGATGTGAAATCATCCTTGCCAGCTGAAACAAACATATATTGCTACTTCAGTGAAAGTTAGGCTATTAGCAGGAAAACTGCAAGTTTAAACTGCAGGCTATTTATAAATTCACCAAAAAAGTGTATCAAGCCCACACTACAGAAATACATTGTTTTATTACACACACATATTAGCCTATAGGCCTACATGTTTTAATAGGGCTATATATGTTGTGTTTAAAGGCCATTATTAAAACTAAAATTATTCAAATGAATTGGATCACTGATTATTAGCAACTACATGACTGCAAATGTCAGTCCCATTTTCTTAATTTAAGTTATCATGAATAACTTTGTTGTAGCAAAGACACTTTTAAAGTGGTGAAATTAAAGGTTACTTACCTGATTTTATATTTGAATGAAAAGCACCGTTGGTGTCACCACAGTCCTCAAATATCACTGGTGATGGAAGAATCGAAAGTGGTGGAAACGTTAAGTTATACTTAAAAGGTGCCGTTTATTTGTTGCATGTGTGAATCCTTGGCAGTTCGTGATTGAATGATGCAGCTGAGGAGTAGTGACAAAAAAGGAGGGGAGAGAGAGAGAGAGAGAGAGAGAGAGAGAGAGAGAGAGAGAGAGAGAGAGAGAGAGAGAGAGAGAGAGAGAGCGAGCTCCTATCAATTCTGGGGATTATTATTAAATCTGAGAATCCTTTAAAACCTAAAAAGATTATTTCTGTGGTTCCTTCGGTGGTATTTTCTTCATGTTACATCTTTACGAGGCAGGCAGTCTTTTGGTGTTTTATGAATCCCTAAATCGTTCACTCGACTCAACCGATTCTTGAACGAATCAAGTCTTATTATTATTCACGTGTCTACTAAAAGAGTATTCTGAGGTTAGGCAATAGGCATATAAGCGTTTTCTAGAACTGTTGTACAATTTCACGCTATAGAAAAAAAGACAATAGACCTTTTTTAGAGCAACTGACTAAAGCAAGGCTGTGAGGGATAACTTATCTGTTGTGTAAAGATCCTATATCACTATAGGTGTATTCCACAGCTCATGTTGTCTGGAGTTTTTTGTTTACTGAAATTTCTTGGAAATATATTTTCGTTAGCAGAACAATCCAAAAAAGCATTATAATAACAGTACAACCGACTGAAGAGATGTAGCCTCACCGCCTTGCTTTGATTCCTTGAAAATATCCCTTTCATGCATGAATTATGGAAAACATTAGGCCTATCTACATTATTTGTATTACTTTAATATGATTCTAAAATTGAAATCCATTTTCATTTTTACAAAATTCTGTTTTATTTAAAAATGATTTAACTGTCCACGTATGTGGACACCATGCGACAAAGGCGTAAAATGGGACAAAAATCCACAGATGACAATATGGAACATTGTGTTTTTATTATGTCATGTTATGCTATGTATATCAGCTCAGTTATTAAAAACATTAATATTACATAACAACGATAAAACATATTGTAGGAACTATATTGGTAGTTACATATATGCGGAAACCTAGTAGCAAGGCTGGGCTTTGCTGGCACATACTCCTCATCACTGCTGTCACTTCCACTGTCCTCTGGGATATTCCCTATTATTCTGTAAATGCAAATTTGTCTTGGTATGTATGTGTAAAGTTGCCATTTAATGCCGTAATATGTAATTTTGAATGGTTATTTATGTTGATATATTTGTTAAATGTCTGTTTTATTACAATATAAGACAATTCAAAACATATTTGCAAAAATATAACTGATATACTAGCAGGTTATAGAAATCAGACTTTATGCAATCTGACTCCACTGTTGCATGACGTCCACATACGTTGGTGCATAAAAACTACATTTTAATCTAAATTTTAGTTTATAAATTACTAACTCATCATACTTTACTGTACATACTAATATTTTTCTTAGCTCAATTGACCTTGTATACATTTTTTCACAGATATGCCTGGGGCATTTGGCACATGGCTATCGCTGTCAGCCATCTTGGATTAATGATGCCATCAAGCAATGGATATTTGCAATACAAGACAGTAGCCACTGTTACAATATTGCTGTCAATCTACTGACACTGCCCTCAAGTGGTTTGGAGAAAATTACCATGATAAATGAACCCTAAATGGAATTAAATTAACTGTCCCCAAATGTGGACACCATGCATGAAATGGATATAAAGTCTAGAAGCCTACTACATAAATATTTCTAAATAGTATTCCTTCTGTATACAGGTCCGACCAATGAAATCCTGCGCAGCAGAAGAATTCTGCTTGGTGTCAAGGCTACGGTAGGTCTCTATGTTTTGAGACACAAAAACATTTGGGGTAGGTTGGGGTAAGATGACCCCCACCTTCATTTTTTTTTTCTCCTGACCATAGATAACACAAAATCTCATCTCAGCACTTTTGATGAATGGCTAGGCTTTTTTTATTTTCATCATTTCATCAGCATTTGTGAGATTTAGAAACAGTTTTGAGGTGAAGCTAATTTTGTGTCTCTGAAAAATAGTGACTATGACATTGTATTATGTCTATTTGCTAATGAGGGATTTGTGGACACATTAATGTTTTTAGATTTGTGTAGTAAAAGTTATAGTTTTTAAAGTAAAAAGATAAAATTAGACCCTTGGGGTAAGATGAACTGCATGTTGTTACTTATTATTTTTAAATGTAATCATTTTAACCCTATTACCCCTGTAGGGGCCATCTTACTCGATTTTTAAAGTTTGACATTTTGTGCTATAACAACTAAATTAGCAACAAACAAAAAAATCCTATAATAACACATGAACACATGATCATCATCCTGCACATGCTAAACATGTTACAATTTAAAAGTAAATCCACCGTTCACATTGGGGGCATCTTCCCCCATCCTACCCTACTAAGATTTTAGGCATCAAACCCTCAATCATATAATCTTCAGAGAGGCAACATAGACATTGGAAGGCGGACTTAATTTACATTTATTTCCATTGTAAGCCGAAAATTATCTTATAGCAATCAACAGTCGCTGACAGAGAGGTTCATTGTAAATCTTCAAAATACTAATGTAGCACATTGGTCAATCACCTTGACATACCACTTTGCATTTTAACCCTGTTATTCATGTAAGGCCATGTAAATGTACTACAATAATATTTTGGTAACATAAACGCCATTAAAAACACAGGAAACAACAGTAGCAATGGCATTTTGGTGCTTTCTTTTGGTGCAAAGTATGCTTACTATGGTCATTTGTTCTTAAGGACTGTCATGATAAATACCTAAACACTCACAAATCACCCGCCATTACAATCTCTCTGAAAATGCAACTTCAAGGACATCCAAGTACAATTTAAAAGCTTTAAACAACCGACAGACCACCATTTGCTTGTTGCGTTACTGACATTAAAATATTGCTTTGTTTGATGTCGACAGACAAAAATATAGCCGTGGTACTCTCTTTCTATTGTGAGATGTGCTTAGATGGCTGAGACGACATTGCTTTGTTCTCTCTGACCAGCCCACCCTTGCCTTTCATCTTGGTTGCCAGCTCACAAGACTGTATTCCCCTGTCATTAGAGTACTGGTCATTGCTTGTAAGTGCCCAGGTGCGGTGGAGACAGACAAGCGCTATATCAAAAGAGTGTGTGGCATTTTATTCATAAACTTTGTCCCCATTGGAAGACAAGTGTTTTGGCAACTGCCGTGGCAAAACCGAAAAGACAGCGAAAGCCACGTCTTGCGTTTGCATTATTCCAAAAGCAGCAGCGCTAATCATCGGTTTGGGCTCCGAGTGCTACACTGTCTTTAAAGTCATCAAGAGATCTGAGAAGTGTGATCTGCATAATGTAATTCATCACAGGTGCTGTGTGATGAATATAGTGATGGCTCATTATGGAGTCTGTCTGTGTCCTCTTATTTTTCCTTTCTCTTTTTGCTTCATCCACCTGACAGTTCTCTTTGTCTTTCTTTGTTGTCTATGTGTTAAAATCAGTGCTCTCAAAACTGGCCTTCACACTGCTGTAAATGAATAAGTCATGGTTCGACATTATACATGTATTATGTACTTTGATGACACACACGACAGGATCAGATATGAGCACCTTTATTTCATATTTGAAATATAAAAAAAAAAAAGTGATAAGTGACTATCTTTTTATATATATTCTAACTGCAGGTGAACATATAAAAAATAATCAAGCTTATGAAAAACAAGCATATTCAACATATGACAGTTTAGATAAAGTCAGCTAGATACATTTGTCAAAATACAAAGAGATATAGGGAGGAAGAAAAAAGGGGGAGAGATATACAGTGATATGTTCAGTGGCCGATATCTATAGAGCCTGCACTCGAGAGGCAAACAGCAGCACGTTCTTCTCAACCTCGGCATTGAGCTCTCGCTGGGAAGCCCTGGGATTCTTCTTCACAAAGTCAGCAACGCTCAGGACGCATTCCCTCTGAGGAAGTAGAACATCATGTCACAATAGTTTGTCTGCTATACATTCTGTAATAAATTAACAGAATTTATTGTACACTGAATTCATTATAAATTAATATTAGACTTTAATGAATTAAATTGGTTAGATTGTGTTAGTATTCACTAGGAATACAGTACAAAACAACAAACATAATTTACAGTTCAATTGCGAAGTGCCTGTAGGCCTAAAATCATGAAGAAAAACATACATACAAATTTATAACAATTAGTATGTAACAATCAGTAACAATTTATATATTATTCCATTACCAATTTAATTATTTCTTTACTCATCCTTGTGCAATATATGTAAATAGCCGTGCGTATTTTACTTTCGCTTTTGAAAATTAACGATTTAAAAGTGAGGTGTAAAAGAGGGAAGACTCCCAACATCACCCCCCTCCCGGTGATACTGGTATTACCGGTGTTGCACAGGTCGATTAACCGGTGGGAAAATTTATGGGGGTAGGCAATTTATTTTTATGAACACTTTTTGTTATACTGGTTGAAACTCTTCAAATCCAATCACTAATAGAAGTGGTCTAAATCAGTGGTTCTCAACCCATTTTACTCCAAGGCCCCCTTCCTCTCTGAACCAACCACAAACAAGACCACAGGGAGATGCCAAAGGACTGCATATAGCTACAATACGGATCCATTCAGAATTATTAAACACACAATACAAAAATACAAATGAAAAATAAAAACGTGTGTGGAAACGCAGCGATCTTAAATGGATAGTTCACCAAAAAATGAAAATAAGCCCATAATTTACTCACCCTCAAGTCATTCTAGGTGTATATGACATTCTTCTTTCAGACGAATAAAATCGGAGTTATATTACAAAAGTCCAGGCTAATCCAAGCATTAGAATTGGATTCATAGTTGCTCTTTTTTTGAAGTCAATAAAAAGTGCATCTGTCCGTCAAATAACGTGCTCCACGCGGCTCTGGGGTGTTAATAAAGCAAATTCTGAAGCGAATCGACGCGTTTGTGTAAGAAAAATATCCATATTTAAAACTTTATCAAGTAAACTTTCGGCCGACCCGCCTTCCCTGTTCAATTTACGGAAAAATTGTTGAAATTTCCCCTGCCGATCATAAGACTAACGCGACCAGGTGCACTTGTCATGACGTCACGTACGCATCTTGAGTTTCACTTTCAACATTCAACACTTTTCCACGGAAGATGGTCGGCCGAAAGTTTACTTGATAAAGTTTTAAATATGAATATTTTTCTTACACAAACGCGTCAATTCGCTTCAGAAGTCCTTTATTAACACCCCAGAGCCGTGTGGAGCACGTTTTTTGACGGACAGATGCACTTTTTATGGACTTCAAAAACAGAGCAACTATGAATCCAATTCTAATGCTTGGATTAGCCTGGACTTTTGTAATATAACTCACGATTTTATTCGTCTGAAAGAAGAATGTCATATACACAGTGGCACAAAAAGTGGGTATGCGCTATATGCGGCGCATAGAGGTGCAGCACCTTGGGGGCGCCAAAGCGATGGTATGAATTTTTTTTGTTTGTTTGTTTGTATTTTCTATATGTAGCTGCTGATGTGCGTTTCTAAAGAGTTTCTGTATTTCCTCAATATTATAACATTTTAGAGGACTAACAGGCTAGAGTAGGCACCCTCATAAGATTCCATAATAGAATTTTGGATAATAATGGAATATCGCGAGTGGCCGCGCTTGGCGCCGGTGGCAAGCCAAAGCGTTCATACGCTTGGGCGGGCGTCTGATTGCTCATTGACACGTCAAAAGCGTGCAATTTGACAGCAAAACGCGCGTCCTTGATGCCTGATTTACCACAAAAATGTGCATTCTTAACGTGCGCTTTGGGGTCAAGGAATAAGAAATAAGAAATTTATATTAAAAAGCATGACACGTGATTTGCTTTTTTTGCGTGACCCCAGAGCGCACGTTAAGAACGCGCGCTTATTTGGTGAATCACGCGTCGGGACGCGCGCTATGAGTCGGACAAAACGCATGTTATTAACGTGTAGCCTGGGCTAAACAGGTAAACCAAACAGACTGTGCAAACTTGTGTTTGAAGTATCCAAACAGACTAAAGAACGTGCTCTTTCCTTGGTGTTCTCAAAATTGCATGCTTACTTTTTAGGGCACATCTCTTATAAAGTAAAGTTACATATTGTTGACCATCTTTTTAAGTCATCACACTATTTACCACGATACACTATGGCTGTTATAAGAATTAAATGAAATCAGTATCAACAAAATCCATCTTACCATTTAACAAAATCCACTTACACAGTAATTACAATTGCCTAAATAATGTAATGAGACTTTTAGATTTATGTTCTAAATATAATATTTAAATGATAGAAATATGAAATAATTCAAGGCCTATGAAACCATAAACTGCCAGTATAGTTGGCGGTGTGAGTGGATTCTAAAATCATTCAACTAATTCGTTCTAACCTGTTCAAAAAAAATAGAGCAAAACTGTAAAAAATGACAACTTGTTGTTTATTGAACTGTTGTATAAAATTAATATCACATTTTGCAATCGTGCTGATATAGGCTACTCTGGAAAATAGCACTCTTGCTCGTATGATATTGCTTAACTCGTAATTTCCTCTTTAATTACTTTCAAACTAATTTTTATGTTTGTTATTAGCCTATTTTTTATGAAAATACAACAACAACAAAATAGTACAGTACAAAAACTTGCGTATATTAAACTTTTGTTAAAAAATTAATAAGACGGCTGACATAAAAAAGCTATACCCAAATTATAACAAATAAATAAAAGATATTTGGAAATTCCCCTTTAAAACGGGGAACCCTCAGTTTGTGGTTTGTGTTTTTTGTTATTAACAAAAGTGATCTTGCGCTTGTGCCTCTGCTATCGTCCTGTCAATCATCTCGCTCGCGGCTATGATTACAGTTACAGTAAAATTTAAATTCACCATCATCGGTTCCCATCCTCAGCCGATCTGCATGACAGTTTTTGCAATGACCATCAATACTAGATAAATGGCCAAGTGAAAGGCACGCCATGTTACAATTTAGTAGGAACTAAAGAGCGCTCTAGAATGTTTGGTAGCAACATTGTTAATATTGGGCATCGAGAACCGGTCCCTATACTTGGAATCGTTATGAAAATTCAGATTCTTTATAAATGGGGGGCGCCAAAATTGTTGCTGCATACCCCTCTGGCACTGGGTTGTTGCGCCCCTGCATATACACCTAGGATGACTTGGAGGTGAGTAAATTATGGGCTAATTTTCATTTTTGGGTGAACTATTCCTTTAAGGCAGGTCGATGTCATCAGTCAGTATGTTTGGAGCATCTGATGCCCATGTGTACATAAACACCACTGATCCTCGCAAACGTCTCCAAAACACCCTTCTTCGGTGAGCACCTGTTATAAAACACTCACAGTACATTCATTTTGACAACTATGCGAATATATTGAACTGTGTTCATGCAGGAATACGATGTTAAAGCGATCAGTGAGCCGAGAGCGCACATACATTGTTTGCGCATCAATGATAATGATCTTCTGTATGTCACTGTAATCGTCTTCACCTTATTTACAATCGTCATCCATCAAAACTTTATTAGCAACACTGCTTTTCTTTATACAACTGAGAGATGTAGTTTGGTCACTGTGGCCCCCTAGTGGGCAGTGGCAACATGTTACGTTCTACCCGGAGCTGTTCACATCCTCAGACTTGGATTTATGTTTCTATGTCAACACTATCAACGTCAAAATGAATCTGCAGCAGTCAGGTGGTACAAGTCTGAGCTCTGTAAGTTGTTTACGTTCATTATTATTGTAATGTTGCGTGCTTTGAGACAATTTAATGGCATCTCTCGTCTCGCAGCGCTTTGTAAACTCTACTGTGCATTCATGTGTTTTGAATGAAGCATGGCTTTGGAGACGTTCTAAAGGGAGGGTAGGATCTCATGTTTTTAAAGCTAGCTTGCTATTGTTAGCCGCTCCCAAATTGCCTACCCTACCTTTAACCAACAAACTAAAGGCATCAACACTTTAGACAGCAGAAGATAAACATTGACCATTTAAAAAATACAGGCCTATATATCTGGGGGGTTTTTTCAGTAAAACGGTGGCACTACTTTTTCTAATGCAGAGAGAAAACTTCTTGGCATGAATAAAACAAAACCTGAATGTAATCATTCTGGCTTGCTTGTGATTTAAGACATTTTGGCCCGGTTTCACAGACAGGGCTTAGACTAAGCCAGGATTAGGCCTTAGTTCAATTAGGACATTTAAGTGACTTTTATAAACGTGCCCAAGAAAAAAACATTACTGGTGTGCATCTTGAGACAAAACAATGCCACTGACATATTTTAAGATTTGTCAGTGCAAGATTCTTTCAGTTAAAATAGCTCAAACATGCATTTTAGTCTAGGATTAGCTTAAGCATTGTCTGTGAAACCGGGGGTTTGTGTTACAATTGCCCTATATGTATATATGTGTATATATGTATATATATATATGTGTATATATATATATATATATATATATATATATATATATATATATTTATATATATTTTTTTTTTTTTTTTTAAAGACACAAAAAAATAGAATCTTACCCTGTATGCATCTATCTGGCTTTGCCCAGAGAGTCTGTCCAGAACCTCACGGGCCACCTGTATTCCAGTGACAGCAGTGAGCAGCTCTTTACACTGTACACTGTCAGTCTTCAGCCAACCCAACAGAGCCAGCTGCAACCCGAACACAATATATATATATATATATATATATATATATATTAATATATTTTACATAATATATAATTCTCATAATATAAGAGAACAATGCTTGTTATGAAGCAAAATATTATTTATAACCATAGTAAAACATAGTGGTGGATCTCTGTAGTCTTATTCATTGATATTTGGCAGTACAGTTCTTTTTAAATTAAGAATTAAGATTTTGTGACAGAATAGACGTTTGACACCAACCTGCTGAAGCAACTGAGCATCTGTCATCCCGTTTGACTCCGCCATACTTGTATTTTTGTAGTTCAATAGGTTATTGTTGTATGCGTTTAATATTAATCAGTAAACTATGAATTACAGCTACAATTTCGTTCTTTGCTTTTGTGACACCACTTACATGACCTTCCTGTTTACACAGCAGCTTGTTCTTCTTCCTCTAATGAAATCAGATTTATTTTCACAATTGCGCCCACTTGTGGATGGGAAAGTCATTACTTGAGAGTATTTTTTTAAATACTTGAATAAAATACAAAACATGACAAACACAAAGCTTAATACAATTTAAACAAATCCAAATAGTAGCAAAAACATAACTACTATAAGAATATTACAAAAGTTAAAGTCATTACTACATATTCCAAACTTAACCCAAACACGAACGTCCTCCTATCCATGCAAAATTTGCATAAATCAAATTAATGTTCCAATTACCCTGTCCTCCTTTACAAAATGTGCACTCGTTACTATCCAAACTAAAGCTGTCTCAGGAACTCATTACAAGGATAAATGTCCTTAATAATTGTAAACCTCTTCAATAGACGAGGAAACAAAATTTTTTGTTTTTTTTATTAATAAGTTTGTGTTGTTCATTGTTTAAAGTGATTCCTCAATCTTTCATACCCACTTATCATCTGGTTATATCGTTCATCCAAAAGTTGAAATTCTGTCTTCATTTACCCATCCTCATGTCCTTCCAGATTTGTCTGGAGAAAACATATGGAGGAATTTAGAGTCTCCATTCACTTTCATTGCAATTCTTTCCATATGATGAAAGTGAATGGTGACTGGCTGCCATTATACCCAACATCTTCCTTTCTGGTCCCCATAATGTTCCTTAGTTTAGAACAAAATATGTATACAAGTAAATCTTTTGAGTGAATGTATCTCTTTTACCATATAACTATACGTTCAGACCAAAAACATAATTTTCTAATTTGTTGAAATGTTGTCATGTAAGTAACATGCACTCTAAAAAAAAAAAGGTTCTATATGGCACCAAAAATGGTTCTTGGCTCGTAATCATAGGGGAACCTTTTTTAGTGCTATATAGCACCAATTTTGGTGCTTCAGTAGTTCTTCAGCGGTTCTTCAGAGGTGCTATATAGCACCTTAGTCAAAGAACCGGTGAAGAACCTCTGAAGAACCGCTGAAGAACCACTGAAGCACCAAAATTGGTGCTATATAGCACTAAAAAAGGTTCCGCTATGGTTATGAGCCAAGAACCATTTTTGGTGCCATATAGAATCTTTTTTTTTTTTTAGAGTGTGCAACCACTTAAAGGGATAGTTCACACAAAAAGGAAATTTCTGTCATAATTTACACAGCCTCAAGTCGTTTCAAACCTGAATGAATCTCTTTCTTCTGCTGAATACAAAAGAAGGTATTTTGAAAAAAAAGTTGTTAACCAAACAGCTGATGGGTCTAATTGACTTCCATAGTATTTTTTTCCATATATTGAAGTCAATGGGGCCATCAACTGTTTGATTACCCACATTCTTCAAAATATCTTCTTTGCGTTCGTTTATACTTTTATAATTTGAGCCCAAAGACACTAATATATCTGGTAACACATCTACTAGCCAACTATTTCAAGCAGCATTTGTGAACAATAAGCAAAAGACAAAATATTTTGTCGAATCATTTAAGAATCAGATATGATCTTGAACACTCCATTACACTGACTCATCCAGTAGACACTTCAACGTCTACAAAATATTCATGGTATGAATTCATGCAGAAGTAACTTTAAGAAACCGAAGTCAGAGGAAGTAATGGGGGGGGGGAGAATACTGATATAACATCAAATAATATGGGTTTATTCTGCAAATGAATGTACATAAATAACACTGTAAAAACAAAACCGCAATGGGTTAATCTTGTCCAGTCTGAGAAAAGTGAAAGTCATTTGGTCTTTACATTTAAATAATTGAGCCAGGGAGGTGATTTCCCAAAAAACTGTGTTTTGTGTGTTTTTGTTCTTTTCGAGTCACATTTTGTCAAATATTTGAATACATTACTGATTATATGACCGACTATAGGTTGGCATACGAGTGATCAGCTGTCCTCTTTAGACTTGCTGAATGATCCAAGTTGTTTAGTGTTTACATCTTTAAGCAGGTCAAGTTGGCGAGTCCCTCGCCGATAAAGATACTCTATGTGCATGACGTCAGTCTTCTTGATCGCAGCGTTAGCATGGAATTCATCACGTATTCTCGGTATGAAGCCCGGCTTGTCCTGTGCTGCACGCAGAAACTGCCGATACAGGGACAAGACCTGTTTCTGTAGCTTGCTGTGGCGCACCATAGTGTGCTGGACAAAAAACTGACAGCGGTGTTGACGGGATTGACAGTGGCGACTTCAACCTGCGAAGGGTAGTAATGTAGTCACTTTAGTAATGTAGTCAGTGCATTGCATTATGTTTCAAAAGATCAGATGTGTGTGGCTGCTAATGTTAGTTTGTTCTGTACAACAGGCTCTTTTTAAACTGGGGTCTGGGTACACCCAGAGTGCTAGAGAAAAACTATGTAAACATTAAATAATTAAGGCTTTTGATTCATAAAAAACTATTTAAATAAATAAAAATGTTGATTTAAATAACTAAATAATAATAAACAATACATTAACAAAACTGCACTATGATGAGTAAAAAAAACTATTTTCTAAATTATATTTTACACATTTATAGTAGCCTATACATTTAAGACTTAGACTTTAATATTTAAAAAATGTTTTTTATTATTTGCCCACAGTAGAAAGTTAGCATGGACAGTATCACAACACACAACATAAAGTTCTATTCATGTTACAGGATGTACAAAACCTAAAAGACAGGAAGTAAAGTTAAATAACAAAACAACAACAACCACAGATAAACAGTCACAATGATTTTTAGAGCATCCTTTAAAAAGGAAATCAGCATAGATTAAAAGCGGACTCATATGCATGTTAAGGGAGTTTCTTTATAATATTCCCAAAGGGGAGACCATATCAGCCATTTTGGTCAGATTTTTGATGTTTGTCGTAGTAGGTAGCGTTAATCTTTTCAAGTGGTAACCATTTAGCGATCTGTGATATTGACATTTTATTGGAATTGGAATTTTTATTGGATTGGAATTTTTAAACACGCGGTAATATGATCTCATTAATTGAGACTACATGTAATGTTTTTGCATTATAATATGTAAAAAAAATATTTTACACAATAATTATAAAACGTGATGTTTTACATGCTTTTAGATTGAATGAATGTCACTACTGGACATTGCCAAACCTACATAAAATCTGACGTCAAGTACCCATATGCACGACTCTTATCAGCACATTTCAAAGTAACATGCAGAACAATAATAACAGCAACACTCTACCTTGTCAGTTACAGCCCAAGATTTCATTGGTATTTGGTGTAACGCCCAGACTCATCATAGCTTTAAGTTATAAAACGTCTACACAATGACATTCACATAAACTGTAAATGAAGTTGCCGAAATGACCTATGTTTCCTAACAGATGCTGCGACGTCACGGAACGCTATAAGTGCCCGATACAGCGCCACCTAGTGTACCGGCTGTACAGCAACAGACTGCTCAAATACAAGGACGACGACACTCGACACTCACTCCGCTTTATTTAGACATCGACTATACAATCAGACTATATCAAGTTATACATGTTAAAGCTCTGTAAAATACATACACTTATTATTATAAAACAGACATTCACATATTCCAGTCTCAAGTCTTTTCTCACAAGTCCAAAGCTGCGTTCCAGTTCGTTTTATGATTGCTAACTTCCCTCCATCTCGTTCACTCGGATGTGCGTCATCATTGCTTACATTGCATTGATCACTTGGAATCCACTATGGAGTTGATTTATCATAATTGTTTTTTCCTTTACGAAATTGTTTAATGCAGTTCTATAAGTATATAGGGGTGTTTGGGTTTTAAATGTTTTTAAAAAAATAATAAAAATATCATAGAGTTGTTTGTGGTGGGGTAAATTAAACGCAATATGCTGTGACGGCACATTCGTGTTGCATTGTGGTATATGAAGCTGCCTGAAGTGTACATATGAAGTAGACTCGCTCCCGCAGTCAAAATCAAGGGAGCGAGGGTCTGTCCATATAAACTTCCCTCGTCCACTTCACGAAGTGGAACGCACTTCAAAATGGCGGCAGGGATTCCCCCGAGGGGAAGTGCTTAGGGAAGTTTGCAAGTGCGTGTCTAAAACCGGAGTGGAACGCAGCACAGGTCATTCAAGGTCAAGTTTAAGTGAAGTCTCAAGTCTGTCTCAAGTCTTAAAGGGATAGTTCACCCAAAAATGAAAATTACCCCATGAATTACTCACCCTCAAGCCATCTTAGGTGTATATGGCATTCTTCTTTCAAACGAATACAATCGGAGAATGTCCTGGCTAATCCAAGCATTATAATGACAGTGAATGACATTATAAAACACTTTTATAATGGATGGATGCACTTTTTAGGGCTTCAAATTTTGGGCTGCCATTCACTGCCTAATGCTTGGATTAGCCAGGACATTTTTAATATAACTCCGATTGTATTCACCTGAAAGAAGAATGTCATATACACCTAGAGCAGGGTTCCTCAAATCTTGCCCTGGAGGGCCAATGCGATGCAGAGTTTAGCTCCAACCCTGATCAAACTCACCTACCTGTGATTTTCTAATGAACCTGAAGACATTGATTAGCATGTTCAGGTGTGTTTGATTAGGGTTAAAGCTAAACTCAGCAGGGAAGTGGATCTCGGTGGCCAGATTTAAGGATCCCTGAACTATAGGATGGCTTGAGGGTGAGTAAATCATGGGGTAATTTTCATTTTTGGGTGAACTATCCCTTTAAATTCATTTTTCAAATAGTTTTTTTATAAGCTGCCGATTAGTTTGTAGCAGGGCAATTCATTGAATATATTTTTTCAAATGTATTTTTAGGGTTTTTCTTGGACATTAAAAAATGCTTATCTAAAATAAAATATGTTTGGTTTACTTAAATCAAAAAGTCTTCTTTTATGCCATTTACTTTATTTATTATAAGGATGTCCTTATTGTAAATGCCCACTCAGTAAAAATGTGCCTTCATTTTCATGGGAATTAATTAAATATTCCCTTTTATTAAAAAAGGTGCATTACTCCAAGAAAAAAAGTCCTTGTATATCCGAAGAGTCTCTAATTTAGAGTACAAATCTAGTCTCAAGTCAATTGCTTGCCACACTGTAAACCCTAATGCTCAAAATAACTCATTGGTTTGAGTAGGGTAAACTTAAATGAAACAAATACGTTCAATCAGAGTATGAGTATTTAGAACTTTATTTTTCTTTTGAGTTCACAAAACAGACACATTTTAAGTTTTCTAAATTGTTTCATTGTTTTGAGTTTGACTAAATTTGTTTGTTTTGAAGGCACAGTATGTAAGTTTCGCCGCTAGAAGTCGCTTATTCAAAACAAAGGCGTAGCTTGATGACGTCGTGAATGAGCAAAGAATCATGGGAGTTGTAGTCTTGACTCTTCAACTCCACAGCCGATGGAAAGGAGTCTGACGGACTCGGGCAAAAATCATGTTCATGAATGAACAAATGTATTAAAGTTTTATGAACGCTACGGTGGTATGAAACATCAATGAGAGAGACCTGTGCGAAACACCTGGCTTTAAGCTGAGCTTTTATTATGCTTATGCTGCTTAAGTCGGCCGCTTCCGCTCTTTTCATTGCGTATGTGGGGTAACGCAGCGCTGTTTTGCATGGTTAAATCAATCTTACTAAATACATTTGAGCGTTTATGTTATGTTCAAGTTATGTTCATTTTTTGCTGGTTTGAGACACTTGTTGCATTTTTCAGTAATCTAGATCGATATTAGGATATCATATTAAGAAAAACAGGAGGACTAAATGACTGTTGTTAAATGACATGCAATTCATTTTAAAATATATTGTATAATGGAGAAAGCTCTCTCTGATTATGCTATGTTAGCCACTTGACACTATAGTGTTGTCTCTGAGGCATGGTAAAAACGTTACTTGCGGAAAACAAGCGATTCAAACAATAAGACTAACGTGTTGCGCTGTATAACAATGATTAGTTTTCTGTTGATAAATGTATATCCAAACAGTTGCTAGTCTGTCTAATAAAATACATACTATATTAAAGCATCTTTGGTGTTTCCATGGTTTCTACGAAAATCAAGGGTAGCGCAGATATGATGTCATTGACAGGCGACAAGGGCATGGTCCGTAACACTGGTTAAAATAGCTAATTTCTCTAGGTTCTCTAACATTTGGGATAATGTAAGTACACAGGTCAACAAAATATGTAACACTGTTCAAGTGGTTTTGGGATATTTTAGTTTAAAATCTTACATATTGTGCCTTTAATTTGAAGTTAAACTGAAACTGGGCTTGGATTTCCATTTCCCAGCGCGCTTTGCCATGACACTCAAAATGGAGAGTAAATGCTAAAATTAAGTGGTATAATAATGTGTTACCAATTAGCAAGTTAGCATTTACTGAATTAGCTAGCTAAAGCTAGCCAAGTTTCCACTACTATAAAATTGAGATTACATGATAATTTTAAGTTAGCTTGAATTCACCTACCCAAATATTTAAAGTTAAGAGTAACTAAAAAGTATGAGAACAAAATAAGAATCTGCCAGTTCGGCTTACTTAAAAATTGTGATGTAACTGATTGCCTCAATTTTTGGAGTTTTGCCAACTTATTCGGGTTTACAGTGCATGTCAAGTCTCAAGTCAATATTTGAGTTTCCATCTCTGTTTGAAAATTAAACAATCTAGACCAGTGGTTCTAAAACCTGTCCTGGGGTCCGTTCTTCGTACCTCGCTTAACACATCTGAGATGATTTGACAGATCCCAAATCTTCTAATCGTGATAACTGATCTCTGGCTAATTTGGTTCTTCAAACGAATTTGCGGATTGGATTAAAATATCTGGATTAAATTGTCTAAGATTACTGCGTGTTCCTGTGTTCCCTGAAGAGGGCAGATGAATCGATACTCGAAACCACAATCAGCAATGCAGCGATTGGCTGGCGTCAAGACACACCTGTCAAAAAACTTGACAAATAAAAAAAATTAACAAAACACACATTTCTGGTCAGCCAAACGACCAAACCAACATAAAAGCTATAATTGATAAATTAAATGTGCGCTGTTTTTTTTAAAAAACATGATTCCCAATTATTTATATTCACAATTCATGATTTTATAGTATTTGTACACCCTTTACATTTTTATTTCAATGTTGTAATTAGAAATTCATTTAATTTTTTTATTCAATTTGAAGCAGATTTGTTACGTGACAGTATTAAAGTTTCTTAAGGGTCAAGATCAAGCATGGCACAGAGTAACTGTACAACATGTGTGTAAACCTCCAATAAAATTATAAAGTTATTATTCTATCAAATAAATCTCTCAATCAAGTGTCTATAGTATTATACACAACATTATTATATTTTCAAATACATTTTTATATTATTATCATTATTATTATTTTAAATTCTTATTGCCCCAGGTTCAGCAATTAACTCTTGTAATAAAGTAGCAGTGGCCGGGACAGATTTTAAGTATCACCTCAAGATGCAATCTAATCCAGTTTACATTAAATAAGATGCTCCCGAGCAGGTTTAAGATAACGGACCTGTTGCTATGACAGCAAGTCCAGGATGAGCGTTGAAGAACCAAACAATCCAAGATCATGCCAAATCGTCAACACTCAAATCCAGCTAACTGAGTTAGCGGCGTATGAAGAAATGACCCCTGGAATACCCCCAGCCCTGCACATTTTGTATGTCTCCCTCATCTATCACACCTGATTCAACTCATTAGCTCATTAGTAGAGACTGCAAGACCTGAAATTGGTGAACAAAATGTGCAGGGATGGTGGCACTCCAGGACAGGTTTGAGAACCACTGATCTAGACTAACATGTATTGAACATTTAGAGATTATAGACTGCTAATCTGAGAAAATTAAAACATAGAAGTTGATCAGAATTGTTGTAGCATTATCAAGCTTCATTGTAGTGCATAGTGTAATAATTTCTTATATAGCGTCAGGTTCACATCCATTCCTGAGCTTGAAGTATATATTTTTTCATTCTATCTGATTTTATTGCACAGTTATCGAATATATGAAGAAACTTTTGTAAACCTCTTTTTTGGCACAGGTAATAATATAATATTGTCTATACAGTGCATTACTAGATAGCAAAACTATCTGAAGGCACAATACCGATTGATTAACATGGCAGAAATTTCAACTGTAAGCATATGTCAGGATATAGGACGGCAGCCTGAGAATATACAGAATGTTATGGATCACTGAGTACAGTCACTGATATCAGATTTCCTAAAGCAGTGCAGCTGAGGTATAGGCCGATTCACAACGGATGTGGTTGGATGTAATATTATATCTTTCTAGAGCCGCAGATATTCAGCCAGAAAGACCACAAGGACTTTGGTGAGATTCTCCACTGTGTGACTGTGAACCTTGTCTGCTGTGTCCTCCATGGTGTGCAGGAAGGAAGGGAACGGCGTAGCGATCATGTGCAGCACTGGAACTCCTGCAGTCAAAAACAGTATAGACAATCTTACAGCAACAAATTTTGGGCTTATATTTTTTGCTTGTCAATCTGATGGACGCTTTGTCTTACCTCTCTGAAGGAAAGGAAGATGATCATCTTCGACCGGCCCCATGTTCACATCCTTCATGAAATAGCTCTGTTCTTTGGCATGGGAAGTAAGGAGCCCCAAATTATGAAGTTTTTTCTCTGAGAAAATGCAGAAATAATATTAGAGGGGTCAAAAGTCAAGGCCATTTAGATGGTGTAAATAAGCTACCTATCGTAGGGTCTGTCTACATCGTATAATTATCATTTTCTAAACAATCAAGACATGATCGTTGCAGTACATTTTTCACTGAACTTCATTTTTTAATCTTCACATACAGTATAGACAGACATGTCAATAAATGGTATTTCCTTTTGAAGTAAGTGGCTGGTCGTTTTTACTCTAATTTAAGCCATTGCGGATCAAACATTAGTTTTAAGAGTCTTTATGGCCATTAATGATTAACCAGGATAACTTTAGCATTAATGGAAAGTCAAATCAGTCTTACCAGCAGCGATAAGGCGGTCAAACCAGCGAGCTGTGTTCTCAAAGTGATTAACAAACATGGGATCAGGGGAACCAATAAGGTCCAAAAGAACAAGGAGATCCTGCAAATATCAGCTATAACTCAATATGTTCACATACATCTTATACAATAGACACTTAACGAGACAAAAACCACGTGATTTATTTACCCTCATGTTGTTCCAAGCCTGTATGAATTTTTTTCTTCTCTAGAACATAATAGAAGATATTTTGAAGAATGTTTTGGTCTATACAATGAAAGTCAATTAACTTCAAAACATCTTTTGTGTTCCACAAACAGAAAGTCATACAGCTTTGGAAAGACATGAGTTTAGTAAATGAAGAAATGTTCATACCCCTTTAAAAACAAGTGAACACACACACACACACATACACAAGCATTATGTCTCACCACAGCGTTCAGCAGTGTGGTTTGTTTAGAACCCGCCGGGTGAGGAGTGCGGGACATGTAGTCTGCGAGGTGCCGTGAACCATATAGCGAGTCTGTCTGAGACCACTGCTCGAAAGCCTCTCCTCCATCAAAGAAGACCAACTGCAGGGTTACCCTGGACATCTACACACACACACACACACACACACACACACACACACACACACACACACACACACACACACACACACACAAGAATCTGCTGATGTGAACAGTCAATCAAATGTCCCAAAGAATCAATCATGTTTCCAAGTCCAGGGGCCCGTTCTTCGTACCTCGCTAACTCAGTTAGCTGGATTTGATTGTTGACGATTTGGCATGATCTTGGATTGTTTGGTTCTTCGAAGCTCATCCTGGACTTGCTGTCATAGTAACAGGTCCGTAAGCTTAAACCTACTCGGGAGCAGGCTTATTTCATGTAAACAGGATTAGATTGCATCTTGAGGTGATACTTAAAATCTGTCCCAGCCACTGTTACTTTATTACAAGAGTGCATTACTGAACCAGGGGCAATAATAATAATTTTAAATAATAATATAAAAATGTTATATTGTATATGTATATGAGAATGTATAATACTATAGACACAGCCACTTGATTGAGAGATTTATTTGTGATGGAATAATTACTTTATATAATTTTGTTTTTATTGGTTTACACATGTTGTACAGTTAATCTGAGCTGTGCATTAAGTGATCACGGATATTATGGGAGTGGCTTGATGCAGCGCAAGAGAGGATAATTTGATCTTGACCCATAAGAAATGTAAATACGGTCACGTTACAAATCTGCTTCAAATTAAATTAAAAATTAAATTACAACATTGAAATAAAAATGTAAAGGGTGTACAAATACTGTATAAAATCGTGAATATAAATAATTGGTAATCATGTTTAAAAAAAAAAAAAAACATTTATCATTTATCTATTATAACTTTTATGTTGGTTTGGTCGTTTGGCTGTTTCCTTATAAAGGTTCAGAAATTCGTGGGGGTTTTGTGTGTAATTTGTCAAGTTTTTTGCCAGGTGGCTTTTTAATTATATGATGTCATTACGTTGCTGTCTTGACGCCAGCCAATCGCTGCAATGCTGATCGTGGTTTCGAGTATCGATGCATCTGCCCTCTTCAGGGAAAAAAAGAACGCTCAGTAATCTTAGATCATTTAATCCAGATATTTTAATCCAATCCGCAAATTCGTTTGAAGAACCAAATTAGCCAGAGATCAGTTATCACGATTAAAAGATCTGGGATCTGTCAAATCATCTTAGATGTATTAAGCGAGGTACGAAGAACGGGCCCCTGGAGTTGTTGCTGTGGAATTCTTGTTTACTAAGGTTTTAGATTAATTTAACATAATTTATTCCACCTGGACTGTAGAGGAAGATGTTACATTATTGAACTAAGCTGTGCAAAAAAAATCAATAGCAAGTCTCCATGGATGAGTAACCATATATTTTACAGCTGCTATGTAGGTTCCCTTACACAAAGAAAATATTAATTATTTAATGTATATCGAAAATATACAGAATAATAAATTGTTACTATATTACTTTATATTGAATAATATAATACATATGGAATTGCCACTTTTAATATATTAAAAATGTTATATTCAGTAATACACTTCATAACATATACATGTACTGTACATGTGATAAAATATGGGTCTATGTGTGTGTAAATATATTTGAACATGTACTATATATTTACATTTACATGTGTGTAATATATTTACAAGATCATAAGTCAAATATATATATATATATATATAGTCTCTACTCAAAATCCTTTCCAGTCATGCAGTGTTTTGTAGCTCTTGGCTCTGTTACATGTTAAACAACAACAGACCTGACTCTGAATTCTACAGCACTGCGGTTAATCAAGTCTGGAAAAAGCTTATGTGACCTCCTCGGAGACATGTATCTTTATCTCAGGACAGCATGAACTCATGAGCTAGTAATGCTATATATCTCCAAATTTAAATTAAATGAATGACCTCTGAAATGAAGATGAAAGTGTAACACTTTGTCTCACCAGCTGCTTGTGCTTTTTGAGGTGTGGGTCCAAAGCTGTGACCAGTTCCAGCATCATAGCACATGGCACAGCTGAATCACTAGCACCCACAAACACCTTCTGTGGGTCACTTGGATTTGTAGGTATAAATTTGGAGTCATAGTGACAAGCCAAAAGCAGTCGCCGAGGAGCCTTTGGGTCTAAAACAGCCAGGACATTTGAGAAGCTAACAGGGCCACGAGGGGTTTCAGAGACGAAGGAGTCCACAGCTACAGACCAGCCCGCCGAAAGAGTATCCAGTTGAGAAAAGATGTGCTAGGATCACAGAAAATGGGACACATCAGATTTGGTCAGATCTGAGATTCAATTCAATTCAGTTCACATTTATTTGTATAGCGCTTCTCACAATACATATCTTTTCAAAGCAGCTTTACAGAAAATGCATGCGTCTACATTACAATGAATCTGTTATCAGAGGTGACTTTGTCCAAGATTAATTCGAACTAAAAATAAAACATATACCGTAGATATTCTTAAATTGATCGTGTCTTACTTTTCGAACAGCCCGACTCCCACGACTTCCTGGCTGTCGTTCAGTGAGAATGGGTCGCAGATGGGAATACCACAGTCTTCCCCAACTCACCTTCGAGACCAGCCGCTTCACCTGGGCAACTGTGGGTTTACCTGGCTGGTGATTCAGCTATGAAAGTTTAAAGACGGCAAACATGTGAAAGGTGACCGGATGCACAGAATGAAGAGCAAAATAGTCATTATTTTTATGCATGGAAAATGGCAGAGAAATTAAGATGGGGGAAAAACTTTTAAAAAAAATTATATAGCTGGTCTACCCTATTAAAAAAAGTATCCAAAGGTGTGTGTGTGGGAGGGGGGAATTTTAAGTCGTCATAATATCAAAATTGACCCCATTTTCTTTGTTAGTGCACATTACTAGTCTTGTGGTGAACAATACATCCATGCAAGTTAATCCACAAAACAACTGTCTTCGTAATCTTTAATCAAACTCTGAAAATGTACTTTCTCTGATGATGACGCTTTGGCTAGAACATCCCCTCCAACCGTCAGTCTGCTGCGAGCTTTGACAACTTGCTGAATGGTACGCATGCTTTTCTAGGTCCAATCAATTCCCAGAAGGGAAAAAAACAAGCCATGCCCTATATTTGTCTCATTCAATTGCTGTGTCCCAATTCAGAGGTTGCTTTCTTTGAAGGACTCGGACTTCGGAGGCTGCATCCTTCGTAAGGTCGGAACGAGCGTTGTTAAATGGCACGTCTAGCCTACGGAGGATTGTTCTTGTCGCCTATCAACTGTGACAGCTGCCGTTTGATGAGTGGCAGTAACGTTTGTGCTGGACTTTTTTTATATTATATTAGTTATATTAAACTAAAACAAGGTTTTAAAAACAAAACAAGGTTATACATAGGTTTAAATTACATTTGTATAATTTTGTAACAATTCTGTTGTCACAGGCACGCAATGAATTCTGGGGTAGGCAAGGCTGCGAAGGATCCTTCTGTTTTATCCTTCATTTCATGGGAAACGAACAACGCATTTAGAGGCCGCATTTGAAGGAGGATTTCAATTGGGACAGCCTTCGTCACACAGCTTCGAATGAGCCCTTTGAAGGAAGCAGCCTCTGAATTGGGACACAGCTAGCACTCCGTTTCACTCGGAAAATAGGTCACAATACTGAAGTCGGTCGCAACTTCCAGTTCATGCAGACTTAAAAGAATTTGGATTACAAAAAAAGAAAATGGATTACGAGAGCACATGGATGCCAAAAACAGTGTCTATTTACACTAAATGCAAATAGCGCGCTTTGTTGGCAAGCGCTATTTACACTAGCTCCGCCCAGCAATGCCTGGTTGGGCCACACAAGATTAATAAAGACGCACATGTTGTAACGTCTTTAGTGGTGTAGTCAGTAGAGTGTCATGGGCCTTTCAGTCAGGATGTGGAACGTGCTGCGCTGGCCACTGGGTTCAGCGTAACCCTTCAGATACAACGCGATTTACGCTATGCTGGCCAGAGCAAAGTAGGCAGAGTTTTCGAAACTTTTAGCGGGAGTTCTATACGTCTAGTCAATTGATTGTTGTTCCACCTTTTGGTCAGCAACAAATATGTTTGTATCTAAGCGATAGCACTAGCCCTGCTAATAATAAGAAGAAGTAAGAGGAAGTTTCTGTGGGTACATGAAACTCATATCCTGAGAACAGTTCGGGGAATCGTCACAGAGCGTAGCGGCGTTAGGTTAGGGGTAGGTGTAGGGAGGGCTTTTATTGTCCCATTAAAGGGATAGTTCACCCAAAATGGAAAATTCTGTCATCATTTACTCACCCTCAAGTTGTTCCAAACCTGTATGAGTTACTTTGTTCTGCTGAACACAAAAGAAGATATTTTGAAGAATGTTTGTAACCAAGCAGATAGAGCAACCATTGACTACCATAGTATTTTTTCCCCTACTATGGTAGTCGATGATTGCTCTCTCTGCTTGGTTACAAACATTCTCCTAAATATCTTATTTTGTGTTCAGCAGAACAAAGAAACTCATACAGGCTTGGAACAACTTGAGGGTGAGTAAATGATGACAGAATTTTCATTTTTGAGTGAACTATCCCTTTAAGGCGGCATTCATTTAATCAAATATAATATTTTACACTCTATGTTTTTTATTATTATTGCTTCCTGTTAATGTACAACAATACTGAGGTGCAAATAGTATGTATCTGCCAAAATAAAGTATAAATAGCATCTAATTACTATTTAATCATTTTGCAAAAAAACTGTACTTTTACATGGTGTAAAGAGAATATATTGCTATTTTCACAGTGTAAATAGCATCCAATTTCTATTTACACAGAAATAGCCGCTGCCTTTATAAAAACAATGACATGGATAAATAATTTACAATAAATACTGAAACTTTCCATAAAAACAATAATTGTCCATTTTGATTTCATGGTGACTTTAAAGGCTCTTCATTTAACCATAAACACTCACCTAAAGAATTATTAGGAACACCTGTTCAATTTCTCATTAATGCAATTATCTAATGAACCAATCACATGGCAGTTGCTTCAATGCATTTAGGGGTGTGGTCCTGGACAAGACAATCTCCTGAACTCCAAACTGAATGTCAGAATGGGAAAGAAAGGTGATTTAAGCAATTTCGAGCGTGGCATGGTTGTTGGTGCCAGACGGGCCGGTCTGAGTATTTCACAATCTGCTCAGTTACTGGGATTTTCACGCACAACCATTTCTAGGGTTTACAAAGAATGGTGTGAAAAGGGAAAAACATCCAGTATGCGGCAGTCCTGTGGGCGAAAATGCCTTTTTGATGCTAGAGGTCAAAGGAGAATGGGCCGACTGATTCAAGCTGATAGAAGAGCTACTTTGACTGAAATAACCACTCGTTACAACCGAGGTATGCAGTAAAGCATTTGTGAAGCCACAACACGCACAACCTTGAGGCGGATGGGCTACAACAGCAGAAGACCCCACCGGGTACCACTCATCTCCACTACAAATAGGAAAAAGAGGCTACAATTTGCACGAGCTCACCAAAATTGGACAGTTGAAGACTGGAAAAATGTTGCCTGGTCTGATGAGTCTCGATTTCTGTTAAGACATTCAGATGGTAGAGTCAGAATTTGGCGTAAACAGAAGGAGAACATGGATCCATCATGCCTTGTTACCACTGTGCAGGCTGGTGGTGGTGGTGTAATGGTGTGGGGGATGTTTTCTTGGCACACTTTAGGCCCCTTAGTGCCAATTGGGCATTGTTTAAATGCCACGGCCTACCTGAGCATTGTTTTTGACCATGTCCATCCCTTTATGACCACCATGTACCCATCCTCTGATGGCAACTTCCAGCAGGATAATGCACCATGTCACAAAGCTCGAATCATTTCAAATTGGTTTCTTGAACATGACAATGAGTTCACTGTACTAAAATGGCCCCCACAGTCACCAGATCTCAACCCAATAGAGCATCTTTGGGATGTGGTGGAACGGGAGCTTCGTGCCCTGGATGTGCATCTCACAAATCTCCCTCAACTGCAAGATGCTATTCTATCAATATGGGCCAACATTTCTAAAGAATGCTTTCAGCACCTTGTTGAATCAATGCCACGTAGAATTAAGGCAGTTCTGAAGGCGAAAGGGGGTCAAACACAGTATTAGTATGGTGTTCCTAATAATCCTTTAGGTGAGTGTATGTCAATAAAGAGAGTAAGGTGATAATTAGTTAGTCCAACCTTGGACCAGCAAAAAAAAAAAAAAAAACAGCTGGTTATACTATTTGTTGGATCATGGTAGACAGCTAAGGACCAGCTAATGGCCATTTTGCACCATATGATTAGCTTGAACCAGCTAAAAAAAAAAAGATGTCATGTTGATGTTCCAAAACACAGCTACAAGTTAAAGATGGATTTCCCAATATGATTTTTTTCCCAGAAAAACTGTGCAAAAGAAAAGAAATAGAAAAAAATGACTGTTGTCCTCTTACCTTGTCTTTGAACAGGTCGGGAGGTCGGGGAGGTAGGTCATACTCTATCGTTTGTTGGTTAGATAGTAATAATGCCAGTGTTAATGTCATTGCCACCAGCACGCACAAACACAGCAGCAGTAATCGCACGCGACACATGCGTGTCTGCTGGTCACAGCGCGCGACAGAACAGTTCCATCCGACAGTCGCTGCTTTGTACCGTAAGCGGCTCATCTGGTGTTTACGAGAGATGCCAAACT
Source organism: Gobio gobio (assembly GCF_949357685.1). Taxonomy (NCBI): domain Eukaryota; kingdom Metazoa; phylum Chordata; class Actinopteri; order Cypriniformes; family Gobionidae; genus Gobio; species Gobio gobio. The sequence goes on from NC_137107.1 coordinate 29,999,245, forward strand.
AGGGATTGATTAAACCTGCATGGAAGGGGAATATAGAAAAATAAGTTAAAATCCAGAATCGTACGACGAACTAAACTACTGTATAATTCCCAACATTTTAGATAATCTGGTGCACACTTAGTTATAAAATAGAACAAGTAATGAAATAATTACATAGGCAAATAATAAATAACACAGGTTTAATTCATGCAAACAACTTAGCAAATTAAATGACGAAGAACATCTTTGTTAGTGCCCACAAAAGATGCGGACCCCGAGCAGGTTTAGCAGGGCAGACACACTTACTGTACCACTAGTCCACGGCTGGCGCACCACTGCTTTATCAAATCCACTGCTGTCGCTGGAAATGAATAGCACATAGTGCTGAATGACGAGAGGATTTAGTCTGAGGAACATTTCATTACCAACGCCGGGTTGATTCGTCCTTGATATCTTGACAATGCAGGCTGTAAATGATCGTTTTCTCAGTTCTGCAGTCGGTGTTACTGAGGCAGAACAGGAAAGCTTCTCTAACTGCGTAGCTCCTCATCCCACGGACTCTGGGGTGTCCCTCGCTATCCTCACTGTTACTTTTGGCAGTGATGTAGGATAATAAATATAACATATTTCATATGCATGCATTTGAGCATAACAATACGTTTTCAATAATAGATTAAAATATTTAAATCTCTCATTAAAACGTAAAACGGAAATAAAATTAATGTATTTTGCACATATTTGCGCGTGTCAGCTGAACAAGTGTAAGTACGCCTAGTGTCACAAAAAGGAATTGCTAAAAAATAAAAAATAAATAAGAGTTTCTTAAAAACTCCCCCATTTCGCACATACAGATAGCCACGCCCCAAATCACTTTAATTATATGTAAATCTTTTGGAACAAACTAAAAACAAAAAAGCGCTGAAAACATGAAATGCTTTGAAAGCACTGGATATGTATGTAATTTTTCAGTGTTTTCACCTTTTTAGGGAAACCAGCATGCCTTAATTTGAATAATATTTTATCATAAAACGTCGATACACTCTAGGCCTTAAAGTTTATTTAAAAAGCCGCCCAGCAACCAATTGTCACGAGGTCTGTGTAAAGGACCTACTGGAGAAAGGCTGATGCTTCTCGTTAGCCAATCCGCGTAAGCGCTGAAGCCGATTGGCTCTTTTCTTTTCCGATGTCATTTTAAGAAGCTCTATGTTGGGAGATATTTAATTCAGTTCATATTCGCAGTATATTGTGCCATTTTTAGACTCCGAAGAGAATAATTCAGGTAAGACAACTACCTACACAAGAAAATATGCATCCATTTAATAAATAAAACATGAAAATAAAAGATTTACCTGTCATCAAAAAACTATACGAACTATAATTTAGGTTCCATTCCAAAGTATTTTAAAATAATATAGCTTTGAATAGAGCGCGAAACTAACACGTTGATACTCAAGTCAGCTGTGATAAAATGCCACAGGTCGTTTTATTGTTTTAAGTTCTCAAAACTATATTAACATTATGATTATTATGTAGAATTGAGAAGATGTGGTGCTTATTGTAAGCAGTGTTGGGTAAGTTATTTTAAAAAGTTATTACTAGTAGTTACTAATTACATCTTCAACGCATTGTAACTGGATTACCGTACTAATTAACGTTACTCTCGCTAAAAAGTATTGCATTGCTTATTATTACTAATTACTTTCTATATCACATTCCAACCTTGACCAGTTGAACAAGACAAGATGAAACTGCTCTTAATTCTTTCAAATAAATTATTCTTGAACTGACAAGAAGTATTTAGAGGGAGAAGGTTATATTAAAACATACATTTTAACATTTGATTTTTGATGTTAAATCCACTATTGTTTTATATAGAATTATTCTATAGACTATAGTCTATACATAATTTATACCAGAAGTAACTGTAATTAAATTACAGGAAAAGATTAATCCCTTACTTTACTTTTTTCAAAGGAAAAGTAATTAAATTACAGTGATTCATTAACTTAGTAATGCATTACACTGATTGTAAGGCACTATATCTGGCGCATAATACTTCCTCTAGGCGTTAAAACCAGTCAAACATAATACAATATATTTTTTTATTTGATGCATATGGCATGAATGGCTTTACTACATATAGTTAAAAATAGGGATAAAACAATGTCATTGACTCTGTTTTGTGTCCACAGGAGACCCTGATAAACATGCTGCAGTGCTTTGACTTTCACCAGAGTCACATTCATAGTCTGAAGAGTCATGTTCCCCTGCACTGTCTCCCCAAAAACAATGAGAACAGTAAGTTGCTTTATTATTTATGCACAATTCCCGGGCATGTGATATAGACTAAAGTTTGTGGCCTCTGTGTGTCGGCAGAATCAGAGTCAGAGTGCGAGGACACTCCATTATCAAGCACGCCACCACAATTCCTAAAAGCCAAGAAAATGTACACCTACAGTGGCATAAACACGTATACAGGTAAATTATATATTTGTAAAGAATGAGATATTAAAGTAAGAAAGATATTTTATTATTCCAAATGGGATTTATTTTCACTTACACTTATGTATCAATTTATAAACAGTACGATTGACTGACAAAAAGAGGGACCCTCAGAGCAAAGACTCTGAGAGATTTATCATACATGCTGTTGAGGAGCAAGAACAACAGCTGGTGTGTGACGGACAAAACAATTCATCAGAAGTCCAAACTGCTGAGGACAAAGAGTCGTGGTCTGTTGACGATAGCGAGCCATCACAAAGCTCAATAGACTCCAACTCCACAACTTCCTCTTACAATACAGGTTAAAAAAAAGTACTTTTTTTGGTGTTAGACATCGATTAAATCGACATTCTTAAACATAATTGATGCCTAAGGATATTTTTTTTTGTTATCAGGGAGCAGTGAGGCTGAATGTACCTGTAGTATCTGTGAAGACCAAACAGGAAGTGAAGATGGAAGCCCAGGGAGAAAGGTGTTGGATACACCTCCATCAGGGTTTGTATATTGGATATTTAATTTACATTTGTGAATAGCAGAGAAATGACAGCTTAAAGGGATAGTTCACCCAAAAAGTGAACTATGAAATTCTGTCATTATTTACTCACCCTCAAGTTGTTCCATAGTATGGGACAAAAATCTATTTTGAAAAGATCTTCTTCAAAATATCTTCTTTTGTGTTCAGCAGAAGAACGAAATGCATACAAGTTTGGAACAAGTAAATGATGACAGAATTTTTATTTTTGAGTAAACTATCCCTTTAAGATGTACCTGTGTGCAGGCTTGTAACTCGTTTTTATGTTTTACTAAATCTTCAGATCAGGAATTCTTCTTAAAGACCCCATGCTTGGAGCTTTTCCAACTGCCTGGAAAAAGCATTTTCCTTTCAGCCCAACACTGCCAAAAATACCAATACTGCCTCTGCGCACACCCCAGCCGGAAGCAGACAGCCTGATCCTCAACCCCTCTCTGCTCACGTCTCCTTCTCAAGGTCTGAGCAGTTCTCTCCATCCCGAAGGACGAGAAGCGCTACAAAGTAAAGATGATCCATACAGGCCTTCACACATACATTATGTACTACTATAGACTAGCATGTATGTTGTTTCTGAAATAGATGCATTAGTTGTTTAATGAATAATATACTATCTGCTTTGTACAATATAACTGAACAAAAACAGTTAGGCAAAATAGGCTTAGGGCCAAACGTGCACATTACCGTCAGTGTGAAATTACAAACAAGACAGTGTTGCTGGAATGCTGATTGAACAATATTTTTTACCATAACAGCATTATTCGAGGACGTGTGGGTCACCGCAGAATCTACCACCTTAAAAAGTCCCAGTTTGCATGGCAGTTTTGCAAATGACTCGGTAAGGCCAAACTTTGTGATCCTTTGTTTCCTGTATATACAGTGGGGTCTAAAGGTCTGAGACCACAATGAAAATCTGGGCTCAGAGACCCTTGCAACAGGAGCAGATTTGCAACATAATACAATTAAATAATAAATTATTATATGGGTAAAAACAACACATAACAGTATGTAGTGATGCGAAAAGGCTTACATGGCCTGAAATCTTGAACGTACATAAATTTGAAACCATTCTAAGAAAAAAATGCAACATGAAACTTTTGTATGTTCTCATACAATGGAGCCTATTCAAAGAATGGAACAAAAATAAAATGTTTCTAGAGCTTGATACACATTATAGTTAAAATATGCGTTAATATGAATATTTCTTACAGTAATTAAATTGACAAATAGTGAACTTACTTTAACTTTTAATGATTGTATTACATAATCAAATAAATGGTTTGAATAGTGGTGAAATTTTGCAACACCAAATGCCCAGCATTGCAATTCTGCAACATATATCCACTACAAATAAGCAACTTTGTGACATTGATCATGTGTCTTTGTACAGGCAGCGGAAAAGTCAAAATTGGAATTAGAGAAATGCAAAATAGAAGCATTTTTACTAGTGGAATTTTGGACCCCATTGTATGTTAGTTTATTAAGATATTGTTTTACAGTGAGCTCTCTATTTATGGTATCTTATCTGCATTTCAAATGGGCAGACTGTCATGGGTGCTGGAAATGGCTATCTGTCCTTGAAGTGTGAGGAAGGGAACAAAAGTTCTGAAGATGAGACCCCAGAACAACTCATTCCTCTGAAAAGAGCAAGAAAAGAATGTCCATACAGCCACACTTCAAGAGCGGGACGTGTTGCAAAGCAGCCAAACCCTAAGAAGAAATGTGTGAATGGCTTCATTATGTTCTGCCGAATGAACAGAAAATTATATCTCAGGTGTGTATACTACTATTAGACCAAATCTAAATATATGTGAATGTATAAATCTTTTAAATGACAGACAGTGATGATATTTTTTGGGAACAGATCCTATCCTGGTATCTCCTCCACAATGGTCACCAAAGAGTTAGCCAATCTATGGCACATCTTGCCCAAGAAAGAGAGACGTTTGTACTGGTAAGCTCTCTGAATTCTCCAAACTACATACATGCTTATCTGTTGCATTGCAATTTTAATATAAACCTCTATCCGTTTTTAGCCTAAAAGCCTGGAGCTTCAGTCGCCAGCAGAACCGCAATGTGCGCGATCAAACACACGAGGCAGAAATGAAGGCAGAACGGTCCGTGCCCAGTCCACTGCACATGTTACTGGCCTATAGAGACGTGTATGAAGCTGTCAAATGAAGGCCTTCACGCCTCACTGAGAATATATGCTTAAAAAGGCAAGCCAAACTGACCACTGGTCTTTAAAGAACTGCGTTTTATAGTTTGATACAGCTTTATAAAGATGAATCACTGTTGTGATTAAACACAATTGCATCTCAAGCATTTTAAAATAACTTATTTATTGTGTTTAGTGTATTTTTATTGTTCTAATGTTTTTAACCATCAGAGTATATTTACATTTTCAGTGTTTTTATATGCTATTTTCAGCATTCTTCATTGTGACTTTACATTGTTCGATAAAGCATTTTCTTTATAGACTTTTATTACTTATTTATAATAAATGGCAATTGTTAAGTATCTATCTTTGTATATATATTTATATATTTATTATAATGTTTTATATTAAGCTGTTTTATAGCTTTTTTTACAGCCTTAACCCAATTACTCTCTGTCTAAGAAGCCTTAGGGGAGCTGTAATGTTTCCTGAGAGAGTTATCAACCTTATGAAAGTTGTTCTGGTTTGTACATACTGTGCTGTTATTAAACCTTGACTGAGTTCAGTTTGTTTGGCTTTTCTGTGGCTTTCAAACTCGCACAAATCACTGAAGCGCTGGAATTTGTGTTTGTTTATTAAATATTCTGGCTAATTTGATTAAGCTTTTTCTGCGGGTCTTAAAAAGTCTTCATTCACCCTTGCACCATTTTAAAAAGGCCTTAAATCAGAGCAGAAAGTCTTAAATTCATGTTATGAATTCATGTCAATTTTTGTCCTGTTTTCCAATACAAATATTGAAACATCTTTGATACATTTACTTGAGATGCAAATGTGAAGTCTTGAAAAATTGAACAACAAAATAAAACGTGTTTATGCTTAAAACAACAAATATCTTTCAATGAGTTTCCCTTTGATTTAAGAATCTTTAGACAATTGCGCTGGAAAACAAGACAAAAATACTGAGAAAGAGCACCACTTTTTGCAGTGTGATCAGAAGATAAAAGTTACGTCCATATTCTAGTGGTTGATAGCAAAGGTATTGAAGCTACGTTTTTGTAAAATAAATTTTAAAAGTAACGGATATCTATTGGAAGTTGTATTTTCAAACTCTGCGGTGTTGCTAATGTTTCTCACTGGACATTTACATTTTGAGAACATATTGACGTATTGTGTTCCCTTCAGTTTATTCCATTCATAACCCTGAGTTACCAGTGGTTCCATTTTAACATTTCAAATCCATTCTGCAGATATTACCTCCCAAAATAAGAAGGGCAAAAAAGTCAGACTTTGTAGTCTTTGCTTCCAACCCTGCATTACTCCTCCCCTCCAGGTGTTGTGTTTAAAATGTTGCTGATTTTGTGTAGTTGTGCAGCCGCACTGAGGGACTCTTCTCTCAGATGCTGGTTGCTAATACGAAGCTTCAAAACTTCTGCCAGAAGTCCCACCTTGTCTCTCTTCTCCTGAATCAGAGGACAGAGGAACACATTGTGCTCGTGAGCGGTTTGTCCTCTGTGAGAGCACGTAGTTCACACCTTTTTCATTTATCAATGAGCCTCACCTTCAGCAGATCACTACTCAGTCGCCTAAGCATCCCTTCCAGGTGAGAGAGTTGGTCCGGAAAGTCAATGAATACGTCACTGCTAAAAATAACCATGCAAGTCAATTCTTTTTCATGCAGTGTATTAAAGAAAGAATTACATACCAGCAGCTGGTTACTGTTAAAGCTTAGAAAAGATGCTCCACTTACTCCATATCTTCTCCACTTGAATAAGCACTGGAATGCTGGATCTTGTAGGTTCCGTGGGATGGTGTGTCTGGCCTGCTTGATACAGGACTCATTTCTGACAGAAGGGTTGCCATCCTTTGTGCTGTAAAAATGTCATAACCGTGGAGTTATTTATTTTAATGCTACTACTAAGAATAATCATAGCATGTCGTTGCATTAAACAAATTGTGAAGAAATTCTATGTAACATGTCTGCATTTACGAGTGACTCTATATAAGAGAGTCAGCATGAAATTAAAATGAACCATTCTAATTTGTATGGAATGGTGCAGTATTTATTATAAATGATTTCCCTGTTCACATCATTATTTTTTTTAAGTTGTGCTCTAGTACTCAAAATAACTTACCCTCTCTCTTGCAACGATCATCTATCTTCTCTGATGACATGTTTACTGGACAACCTATCACTCGCATGAGATTACAGCAATACAGTAGAGTGCAACTGTCGGGTTCCGGAAGTCAAAATTCATTCTTACACAATTTATTCTCTCCATAAGGAAATTGATTTTGAGCTATAACTTATAAACCTTTAAAGACAGACCTACTGTGAGCTACGAGGTTGTTAATCCATGGTGTTTGCTTCTGCTGAAGGCATCAGCCCATATTATTTCAGCTTATTATTTTTTAAATAATCATGTTTAACAGTGGAATTCCTGGTGAAAAAGTACATTTGCCATGATGCTGTACAGAAAATTACAACAATCAGAGAGTGGAAATAAGTAACAAGCCCCAAAATAGCTCTTTAGCTCCGCCCACTCCCATGAAGCACTGCGAATGATATAGTCCATCTCTCTATGTTCTCAAAATGCTTACATGTATATATGCATATTTTGCTATAAACTTAATTATTAGTTTTATATGTCTTGATCTTTTTTATTTGATTATGCTGTGCTTCATGGGATTGTAGTTCTTTCCCTCTCCAAAGCTATTAAATACACAGTTTTGTACCTTTGTCTTTTCGTCCGATTTTAAAAAACTTTTTTGCTTCAAATTAAAGTTTGTAGCTTTGCGATTCACCTCGTAGCTGATTGGCTGTGTTATAATGGGTTATAACTCTTTAATTAATACTTTTTTTAAATCCCTATGGGGAAAATGAATGGAAAAAATACTTCCGGAACCAGCTGCTGAAAAAGGGGGCGGGCACTGTTGCACTCTTTAGCAACCCACAATGATCCAACCATCCAATCAATCACCGATGGACAAAATCAAGTCCCGCCTTACATTTTTTCTTGTTCAAGAAGCCGTTTCGCTCGGATATATATACCATGTTACAATAGGGAAGACTATTGGAACTTCTGGTTTCATGATGACTTTAATTTATTCATTTAACAGATTTGTTCAAAAATACAAATTCATTCAGGAACAAAAACAACTAAACTGTTTTATATAAGCGAATCATTGAACCATTGTTAAAAAATTCTGATTCGTTCAGGAACAAAAGCCACCATTTACTGCTCGGAGACACTTTATTCTGTTTCGTTTGGAACTATTTTCATTGACCAAGTTAAAATAGACAGCATCTGGCAATGCTGCATCTAAACTGCATGTTTTTTTTAGCCCATAATTTGGCACCCTCAAGTCATCCTAGGTGTATATGACATTCTTCTTTAAGACGAATAAAATCGGAGTTATATTACAAAAGTCCAGGCTAATCCAAGCATTAGAATTGCATTCATAGTTGCTCTTTTTTTGAAGTCCATAAAAAGAGCATCTGTCCGTCAAATAACGTGCTCCACGTGGCTCCGGGGTGTTAATACAGGCCTTCTGAAGCGAATTAATGCGTTTGTGTAAGAAAAATATTCATAATTAAAACTTTATCAAGTAAACTTTCGGCCCACCGCCTTCCGTGGAAAAGTGTTGAATGTTGAAAGTGAAACTCAAGATGCGTACATGACGTCATGACAAGCGTACCTGGACGCGTTAGTCTTTCGATCGGCAGGGGAACTTTCAACAATTTTTCCATAAATGGAACAGGGAAGGCGGTCGGCCGAAAGTTTACATTATAAAGTTTTAAATATGGGTATTTTTCTTACACAAACGCATCGATACGCTTCAGAAGGCCTTTATTAACACCCCAGAGCCGCGTGGAGCACGTTGTTTGATGGGCAGATGCACTTTTTATGGACTTCAGAAACAGAGCAACTGCCTTCTGTATTCAACTTATGAAAAAAGCGTAACGCCTCACGCAGTTCAAAACACTTACGCTACGACTGACGTCATACATCACGCGAGTTACGATTTTTTCGTAAATTGAATATGGAAGGCTGTCTGGCGGAAGCTAGATATTTTACCCTATAGCGTATTAAATATGGATATTTTTCTTACACAAATGCAATCGCTTCACTTCAGAAGGCCTTTATAAACCCCACGGAGCCGTGTGGATTACTTTTATAATGGATGGATGCACTTTTTTGGGCTTCAAAGTTTGGGCTTCCATTCACTGTCATTATAACACTTGGATTAGCCAGGACATTTTTTAATATGACTCCAATTGTATTCATCAAGAATGTCATATACACCTAGGATGACTTGAGGGTGAGTAAATTATGGGAAAATTATCATTTTTGGGTGAACTCTCCCTTTAACTCGACATTTTCATTTATTCTTTAATACTTACTGTCATACTCTTGGGCTGCTTGAACTAGACTATTCCAGTCAAGATCATAGGCCGTGCTTGGCAAGGGCATGAGTTCAGAATCAGGATGTTGGTCTCTGTCCCATTGGTCAGTTTCAATATGCTCAGGCAATTCCCCATAGTCTAGGAAAAGACAACCAGTGAGTGCTATTGCATACCATAAAGATCCTCCAAAAATCTCTTCAAGACAAGGTAATACTAGTTGAAATCCACCAGAATATGTAAACAGTACAATAAATATTTTATTCTTATTATTAATATAGTGTATAATAATAAAGTTATGCCTCATAGAAGGAATAAATCTTGCCTGTTTGACATGTTTGCAGGTGGAAATGGATGGGTGTGAGTGTGGGAGTCTCTGGGTATGATCGCTGAGCAGGGCTGAATAAAGACGGACTGGCGCATAAACCTGACATGTGCAAACTGCTGCGAAGCCCCGCCTCTTTTTGTTGAGGACATGACTAGAAAAAACAGTAAACACATTGCAACATGGCAACACTGGTCACATAACAATACTCAGCAGAACAATAACTGCTTTTTCCATATTATTGTCTTAGGCTGTCAGGTTGTTTAGGCTCATACTGCTGAATGCGAGCCGAATACATCACGTACTGAATCACCCTGAGCTCTGTCCTCTGTGTCATCCATCACAATGAGTTTTTTCAAGTCCTCCACCACTGTGCTCCTACGAACGGGCCGCGGGGAACATGCTGCTCGGAGTGATGCGATCACCCGAGGCTTACCAAACACATTCTTTGAGTTCACATCCACCTGACTGAAACAATATATGTTAAAAGCCACTGCAAAATTAACTACTAACAAAACATTTTTTTTGTGGGTAACACTTTACAATAAGGTTTATCATTGGTCGATGAATTAGGTGCAATAAACATTTTTACAGCATTTATTATTTAAGAGAATACACAATGATAGTGTACACTACACCTTGGAAATAAAATATTGATCTGAGTTGAAATTATTTCATAATTTTACCTGTAATTTTACACTTAATATTCAACAATATTATTGATCTGACTGCATTGACACGATTGTATGAGAACTGAGCTGGACAAATTCTCCAGAGCTAGATAAATTAACCAAATTAATAACTAATGATCTTTACAGCTGAAACTTTGTTGCATTTTCCTATTATCACTGTAAAGCTGCTTTGAAACAATCTGTATTGTAAAAAGCGCTATATAAATAAAGGTGACTTGACTTGACCTGTGTATATTAAATCTTCCATACAATGTCTAAAAAAAGACGAATAAGGGGCTGTTCATAAAGTATTTTTTTTGCATTCCACTCCACTGCATTTTCTTTGCTTTTTCTGTGTAAACACACACTATGTGGACGTCTTTGACCTTTGCATTTGCATGTTTTGCCGCTTCTCACACGTGACCCATTGTTCTACAAAAAGCAGCACTCAAGTTAAATTAACTTTTTTAAAAATGTGTCTCTAGACCAGTGATTCTCAACCTCGAAAGCCCTCCTGTCTAAGCTACTATTATGAAAATAAAAATATTGTCAGTTTAATTTTATTATATATGTACTTTTTTATGATGTTATTATTTTAAGTGGGCCCTGGTCCACTGGTTGAGAAGACCTTTTCACTGCTCTATTCCTTGCAATTTTCCCTCATTCCACTGCCTCGCCTCTTGCATTTTTAAATGCAAAGGGACCATTCGCTGACCAAAAGGGCCATTCACAGTGAAAAAGTTTTTTCATTCCACTGTGTTGCTTTTGTTTTTCCATGTTAAAGTGCTAGACTGATGTGTTTGATTTGCACTCACCTCATGCAAAACCACTACCCTGCGTCTCATGCTATTAGCACAAAAAGTGTGTGTTCTGTGTGAATGGTCCCTAATGCAACAACACTACAATAATACTACAACCCCCAAAGTCTTTTTTCAATACAATAAACTGAGACACAAGGTTGCGGCAATTGCGTTTTTATGAAATGAGAGTGCAAGTCAGCGGTGTGATACAAGAGACATGAAAGTAACACCGGTTTCATGAGTGGAATGATAAGAGTGTTGTCACAGACGACATGAATATTAGGAAATATCTGACCACTTAATGGTGCGATCGACAAATTCAAATTGTATTCCAGAGAGCTGTGTAACAACTTGTTAACAAAAATGAACCTTATTGTAAAGCGTTATTGATTTGTGCTTATTTTAAATACATTTTAGTAATTGCTGCACAACTATACAGTACACTCTAAAAAATGCTGGGTTAAAAACAACCCAAGTTGGGTTGAAAATGGACTATCCCAGCAATTGGGTTGTTTTAACCCAGCGATGTTTGCTTAAAACAACCCAATTGCTGGGTTAGTCCATTTTCAACCCAACTTGGGTTGTTTTTAACCCAGCATTTTTTAGAGTGTACTATTAGCTATTGTTATGATCATGGTAAATAAAAAATAATAGGTATATCCCATTAAGATGTCTGCTCACCTTTGTATATGGTTGTGGTCACCGTTTCTGACACCAACGGTTTCTCTATGCAGCGTGTACTGTAACTTCCTTTGTTTTGGGCTGTAGTCAGGTTGAGTCTGGCTGGCTTGAAGTTGACAGGACAGGTCAGGGTCACCTTGAGATGTTTTTATGCCAGTGTCAACACCCTCATGACTTGCCTTTTCCAGTTTTGGACAAAATGTTGCAGGCTGGTCTGCTCTAGACCGTCGTCCAGGGAAAAGATGTAGTGTGTTCATAGAAATATAATCCTTGGCAGAAGTATCCTCAGTGAATGAATTCTGGCTCTGCCTCCACCCAAGTTGGTTATTTTTGTGAGGTTTTATATTGGGTTCCTGCAGATTGAACAAAATGCAGTCCTGGTTCTTGATGAGAGGATCCTCTCTTAGCTGGAGTTGGCTGAAGTGCTCCTTGCCATGTTGATTGGAGGTCGGTGAAGACTGAGAAACCACAGCCCTCATCAAAGGAGGCTTTTTCACCTGGGAAGTTTTAACCTCTTGCGGCTTGGAACACAAAGGGCTGGCAGAAATAAAAAACAAAGACCACAGACACACACATATTGTAGACACATAGAAACAAAAAATGAGGTAAGCGATGCATACATTGCAAAAGGACTGCAAGCATAAAGACAGAGCCATTTTTAAAAATACAAGTCATTTCATTCCATTTCGAATGTCCTTTTTTTCCTCTGTGACATTGTTAATTTATTAGACTCAGAACTGCAGTGACAGACAGTGCCTGGAAGGTGTAGACTGAATTTAGGGTCAGGGAACAACTCTATACAATGTGGTGGGAATGTCCCACTTATTACTGACTGTCCCACCCCTCCCCGTGGGATCTCATGGGTGGGAAGGGAAGGAGGGGTCCGGAGGCGCAAGGATATTACAAGTATTGAATCACATAGTTGTGCCCTGGATTAAAAACCCATTGTGAGCCATCATAGAAATTAATACTGGTTTACTCTTGCCTTTTCAACAGGAATTGTACAAAACATATATAATCATTAATATTGAGATGATTTATGCATCTCACCTGGGTTTGAGAACAGCAGTTTTGGAGCATGGAAGAGGCAATGTGAGAGCACAGAACTCCTTTAAGTTGTTTGTGGAAGAGGATCCTTTTAAAGACTTTTTTGTGGACTGTGCAGCTTCCCAGTGCTTTGATCGTTGGATTTTTGGACTGTAGAAGCCCGGCTGTGTCAGCGGGTGCAGCTTACGACTGTTCTCAGCAATGTTCTTGGCATCTTTATCATTCAACCAGAAGTCATTAGCGTAGGGTGAAAAAGCACTTGATTCTCTATTTGGCTGGAGAAAATGCGCCTACCAAACAAAAAGATTTGTTTATGATAAATTGCCATTAAATAAATGGCCCAAAAGAACTGATTCGTTACATTTAAATGCTGTATCCTGATTGTCAAAAGCAATGGTAAACAGTAAAAAAGTAATTTCACTCACACATTTTTCAAGTAGGCTAGCTTTACTTTATAACATTTACATTTTTGGAGAATGTTTACTTCATTCCAAAACATATTCGATTTTCTACTACACTGCATTTCAAAGATTTCCGTTCCTTGTTCTGTGGCCGATTCTAAATATTTCATTTAGATGCCGATTGCCTACAAAACAATGAAACAAATATTAACCCTATCCCTATACCTAACCTTAACCTTAGTATAGAAGTGGATCCATCCATCACAATCAGATCCATCCATGATTTCTCTGAACTCTGAACTGAATCCTAAAGGATTCTATTCCTAACTCTTGCAGGGCAAGGTTTGCGTTTAATGAGGAGGGGGGCCAGTCATGCCTTCAGAATGCTAAAGTTCATGAATGAATCATACTTCTGAGATGAACCGATCCACATTTGCATGATGTATTTGTGAATTTGACTTATCCAATTGCAGCACTTAACTCAGTTCTAACTACAGTAGACATTAAACCATTATCCCTTTAAATAGATATTATGATAAGAAGATAATAACATAACATATAACACATCATTACAAGTTACATTAACATAACATAACATAACATAACATAACATAACATAACATAACATAACATAACATAACATAACACAGAATTCAAACTCACTCTTGGCAAGCTGTTGTAAGGCACTTTCTGCTGGTCCTGCAGACAATCCCTCTGGCCTCTTCTTTCCCTGCCAAGCAATGAGCGAGTGGCTGTTACCATATGCCATTCTCCTTCTGAAATATATGATGAAATTGCAGAGGCAAATTGCCCTGAGTGAAATGAAATACTGACTGAATTGTATCGTTAATAAAAGCACTCAGAACCTGCTATCAGACCTGTATTGTCTTTAGTTCTGGAGGGGTTTAATCTTGTGAACTCCACTTGCTCACTTGAAGGCCAGTCTAAGCTGTCTTGCATGGGTGAACGACCATAGGAACTGAAAAAGATGAGGTCATTTTCACCAGGTCAAAGTGTAATGATTATCAAATACTGTAAAAGATTACATCTCACCTCACAATGCTGGTATGCCTGAACTCGGTGTGTAGAGGTGGTGTCTGTGGAGGAGTTGTAGCGCAATCCAAGTCCCAGAACAATGCAGCCATCTCCCTGGATTCCAAGCTTTTCCCTCAATATCCTTAGAAATGAAACCAAGATATATGCAGCAGCCAAAATTATGTCCAAATATAATAATTTTCATTTAAGACACCCTTCCTGAAGTCATCTGAAATGTGTTTACAGATTGGGAGGACCAAATGATGGTACAGACCGCTCCAATTCAACTGAGCTAGCAGAGAAAGCAGGGAAAGAGCTGTGTGGGCTCTTCAGCAGCTGAATGGAACAGAGGATGGGATTGTGTTGCCTGGTCTGTTGGCTGTTGTTAGCACTGTGCTTGTTTGCTCCAGGCAACTTGATGCTGCTGTGTGCACTGCAATAAATTAAAAATAAAGAAAAAAAGTTCAACATTCAGTATGTGGCTTCCAGCATATTAGCTACAAATCCTACTGAAAACATGTATCTAAACGAATGCATGTTTTTTGCACAAACTCCAGTGCATGCTTTAATTGCAGCAAAAGTTTGACATAAATCCATCCATTCTCCAAACCACTTGTCCTACGTGAGATCACAGGGATGCTGGAGGCTCTGAAAAGCATATGAATAATAATAAATAAATACATATTTAATTTAAAAGAAAATCTTTAATAGCAGTATTTCACTGCTGGTCTCTAGACTTTTGAACCACACTGTATTTGTTAAGTGTCTTTTTATTTTCTAATAACCGATTTACATTTTATCTTAGGCTACATTAATAATAAATGTGTAAGCACCATTCATCAGAGTCCAAGAAGCAATAGACGATTCAATAATACAATTGCCATTAATCTGTCCATATTTTCTTTCTTTTCTTTTTTAAAACAAAATGTTGTAGTTCGGTCGCCGTGATTTTGAACGTACTAAGGGTACGTTTACACTACAACGATGTAGGCTACTAAAAAAAACTTTTCCCTTTGCGTTTTTGGCATACAGACAATGTTGTCAAAAATATCCCCGTTCACATGGATCCAAGAAAACGACTAAAAGCGCTGTATGTATGTATTATGGATGCCTATAATACACGCATTTGGCGTGAGACTCACGCTTTCAGGCTCTGTCTCACGGTCACTCTGCCCAACTTAATCTCACAACAAATTGCCAAACCTGCTTTTGATATTAAACAAAGTCTTAAGTCTTTTTTTTCAAGTTTTAATGCGAAATTCAAACAATAAATAGCATTTTGGCGCTAATGTGGCATAACAGTTAAAGCCAGAGGCGTTGAAAAACGGAGTTGCGGCATGCTCTCATCTCGCGGCAGCGCGCACGGTCACATGGTCCATGGAGCGCTCAATACTTCTAGCGCTGTGTCAGTACATTTCGTTAAGCGGATACACAACAGCTTCACTATGAGGTGTTTGCAGCAAGTTTTGGTAAACAGTACAGGCAGCATAGTCTGCACTGATTATTACGTCAACCACATTTACAGGGTCGTTTTATAATGGAGAGTGGTTTTTCTTGTTTTTAGCCCTCAGGTATTCCTTACTAATTGGTCACACTCATACTCATTGATGGTTAAATGTGACCATACACCTATTTTTCAATTAAATAAATGTTCTATATTTTAGTTCAATAATATGTATTGAATATTTTGAGGAGCTCTTTTGTTACTAAATACTATTTGTGCAATAATTATTAACAATTAATGACCACTTAAAATATTTTTCTTCTAATATTTTTTTTATTTATATTATAATTGGTGTAGTAATTAAGGTTAAAATAGAGAATTCCAATTCAAAGAGGCAAATTAGAGTGGCTAGAAAAATTATAATTCTCCTTTGTATATGGCATTACCCAATAGGTGCCTGTATGGCTCTTTAATCAATATAAATGTATCTAATCTAGTTGCTCAAAAAAGTATTGCAGTTTTGCATTTTAATAAATATTTAGATATGATCAAACACTAGATTTCTTTAAATGTGAAATTTTAAAACGTTAATAACTTACATCCTAATATTTTTAATAATCAGGGGCGTCGGACAGGGGGTAAAACCAGTACTGATTACCAGGGCAGAGAGGGCCCTTGAAAAGTCTGGAATATATTTTAACATGGAACATGGGGGCCCATCAGGACTGCCTATGCATAGGGCCCGGGATTTTGTGTTACGCCCCTGTTAATGATACTTATATAAGCACACACAAGTGAATATTAATGAATGTGAGCACATACTGTATAATTTAACCCAAGAAACATTTAAAATAGTGCTAAGGCAAACTTATTTTTCCTTATATGTACAGTAGGCTATATACATTTGAATTGATACTGAATCAAGATTGAAATATATATATATATATATATATTTATTTATATATTTATACACAGATCGGACATAACATTATGACCACTGACAAGTGAGGTGAATAACACTGATTATCTCTTCATCACGTCTTTTTTTGTCCATTTTGCTCTTGTGGGGTGCAGTGGTCAGTATCTATCAAAAGTGGTCAAAGGAAGGAACAGTGGTGAACCGGCGACAGGGTCATGGGTGGCCAAGGCTCACTGATGCACATGGGGAGCAAAGGCTGGCCCGTGTGGTCCAACTGTTATCAAATTGCTCAAGAAGTTAATGCTGGTCCTGATAGAAAGGTGTCAGAATACACAGTGCAACGCAGTTTGTTGCTTATGGGGCTGCATAGCCGCAGACCAGTCAGGGTGCCAATGCTGACCCGTCCACCACCGAAAGCGCCAACGGTGGGCACGTGAGCATCAGAACTGGACCACAGAGCAATGGAAGAAGGTGGCCTGGTCTGATGAATCACGTTTTCTTTTACATCATGTGGATGGCTGGGTGCATCATATTACACATATGCCTGATCGGTATACATGTATAAATACACACACAAACATATATTCAGGTGCACCAACATCAGTCAGCTGATCAAAGCTTTTGCATGGTTTTGAAAGATGAGGCGAAAAAAACATCACATCATGTTTATGTTTATTGTGCGGACATTCAAAAACCTTTACAAAATTACCCGGCATGGGAAAAAAAATGATTCTGTAGTTATCACAGCACCCCAGAAACCAGAACAGTAAAACCGATACAGCCAAGATAACAAAGCTCCCAATATAATGATCACAAGTCATGTACTTATTATACAGTACAAAATATCAATAATGTGAGATCAAAATTAACAGTGCAAACAGTGAATTTGTGCATAAGGAGTACTGGCTCAAATATCCCAGACACCATACTCATGTCGAATTGGCAGTAATCTATGTGATATTAACAGGGGCTGTTATTCCCCTTTTGCAGCTCATGCGTGCATGCAAAAAACATAACATAGGAATGTAAAGTATAACATTAGTTTAACTCACTGTGCTTAATATGAATTAAAATGGTGCTTGATCAAGACAGAATGCAAAACAATGTTTTCATTACTCTGGGAGCTATGCAATTCTATTAAAACAGTACCAAGAACGATGCATAAGAGGTCTTTGTTGTTCTGTGATTCGATTTAGCTTCAGTTTATCAGTTAGTAGTGTGCACTTCAGTTCAGTTCAGTTCATCCCCACCCAAATTAGAGCCATTTGGTCACAAACATAAAATAAAATGAAAGGAAAATATCGGGCAACTATCACAAACAGACTATGGTGGTTGATTAGTATTCAAAAGCACTCCTGTTCTGTGCATCTTAACACACCTGTCAAAACAACATGACTGTAATGATTTTCATCTGCAGGGTTAATGTTCCTAAAACTAAGCTAATCTTTTACTCACCAACCCGTAAGAGCAAACTGCTTAAATAAAAATCTATTTACAGTGTAAAAATACATACAGTGCTTCCAAAGTAGAGAAAACGACTAAATAGCGAGGGGCTTACAACATCAGCAGCTAAATTCACAGGCTTAGATGTTCATCAGTAGGACTTGTGTTAAACGTTGAGGCCAGTCAGTCCATTCCATCGTTTGATTCTCTCCAACCTTCACCTATTCTCCATGTAGACAAAACATAGAGGGGAATTAGATGGTCTTAGCAGAAAATGCCAATTCTGAAGATCCACAATGCCCTTCACTTCTCAGGAAGCATGTTGGTCAGAATGTCAATAAAATTGTCCAGGCCCCAGAGGTACCCGTCCTCTCTGTTGCCCTCCACCCACGGGCTGCGATGGTCCAGGGTGAGAGGGGGCGGCATGGGCACAGTCTTTCCAAAGTCTATCATCCAGATTCCAGCCTTGCCAGTGAGGTCATGGACAAATAACAAGGAGCTGCCCACCACCTACAGGAAAACACAGCAAGACCGTCCTAATTAGAGCCTGTATTTTACATCAGCAGTGTAGAATAAGGAGAACGACCAAATGAAGATGCATCTCACCTCATGTGCTTTGAAGAAATCAGATTTTTCCAGCATGGTTCGTAGTTCCTTCAATCGTTGTTGGTAGCTTCTCTGTGAACAGAAGAGCCTAACAATGAACTTGTTTACATAATAGTTCACAAATGGTTTAATGGTTAAAAAGACGCACAGGCAGAAGAACCATTATTTTAACCAAATGTTTAAAATGTTTAAAAGCAAGAAGTAAAATAGAAACACACACACGCATACATATACACCAATCAGGCATAACATTATATGTGATATGTGAAGTGAATAACATGGATTATCTCTATATCACAGCATCTGTTAGTGAGTGGGATATATTAGGCAGCAAGTGAACATTTTGTCCACAAAGTTGATGTGTTAGCAGCAGGAAAAATGGGCAAGCGTAAGGATTTGTGTGAGTTTGACAAGGGCCAAATTGTGATGGCTAGACGACTGGGTCAGAGCATCTCCAAAACTGCAGGTCTTGTGGGCTGTTCCTGGTCTGCCGTGGTCAGTATCTATCAAAAGTGCTCCAAGGAAGGAACAGCGGTGAACCGGCGACAGGGTCATGGGCGGCCAAGGCTCATTGATGCACATGGGGAACAAAGGCTGGCTCGTGTGGTCCGATCAAACAGACGAGCTGCTGTAGCTCAAATTGCTCAAGAAGTTAATGCTGGTTCTGATAGAAAGGTGTCAGAATACACAGTGCAACGCAGTTTGTTGCGTATGGGGCTGCATAGCCGCAGACTATTCAGAGTGCCCATGTTGACCCCTGTCCACCGCCGAAAGCGCCAACAGTGAGCATGTGAGCTTCAGAACTGGACCACGGAGCAATGGAAGAAGAAGGCCTGGTCTGATGAATCACGTTTTCTTTTACATCACATGGATGGCCCGGTGCGTCGCTTACTTGGGGAACACATGGCACCAGGATGCATTATGGGAAGAAGGCAAGCCGGCGGAGGCAGTGCGGAGGCAGTGTGATGCTTTGGGCAATGTTCTGCTGGGAAACCTTGGGACAAAATTTGACACGTAACACCCACCTAAGCACCATTCATGGAAACGGTATTCCCTGGTGGCTTTGGCCTCTTTCAGCAGGATAATGCGCCCTGCCACAAAGCAAAAATGGTTCCGGAATGGTTTGAGGAGCATAACAAAGTGTTTGAGGTGTTGACTTGGCCTCCAAATTCCCCAGATCTCAATCTAATCGAGCATCTGTGGGATGTGCTGAACAAACAAATCCGATCCATGGACGCCCCACCTCGCATCTTGGTGCCAGATACCACAGCACACCTTTAGGGGTGAATGGAGTCCATGCCTTGACGGGTCAGGGCTGTTTTGGCAGCAAAATGGGGACCAACACTATATTAGAAAGTTGGTCATGTCATGCCTGATCAGAGTGTGTGTGTGATTATATATCACTCACACACACACACACACACACACACACACACACACACACACACACACACACACACACACACACACACACACACACACACACACACACACACACACACACACACACACACACACACACACACACACACACACACACACACACACACACACACACACACACACACACACACACACACACACACGATAACTAAATTCAAAATGCACAATATTAACAGATACTGCTAAATTAATACATAATATTGAATATATTCTAAATATTTGTTACATCACACACAAATTCATACCAAGATTAGCATGTTGCCGTCCACAAAGTCCTCCAGGGCTTGGATCACCTCATCTTTGTACTTTGTTCTCTTGAAGTTAGTGTTACAAGTGCCATCCGATTTCTGAAAACAGATCAAATTGTTCAAGACATTATACTGAAGGCCAAAACATTGTATTGGTTTGACTCGGAATTGTTTATTGACCTCAGTATAAATCAGAAGGGTCCTGAATCATATCTACCTTGATGCCCTCGATGCGAAAGCCCAGCGTGGCCGTAGAGCTGAGGGTTTCTCTCCACTGCATGTACCTGGTTTTGAGCACTGCCTGCCTGGCCCGCTCCTCCGCAGTGGGGGCGTTCAGGTCCACTGCAATCATTTTTTCATACATGTCTTTGCGTGGCTGAGGACAGTCCCGGGCCTTCTTCAACTCTTCCTCAAGGTAAGTCCTAAAAGCATGTATACAAGTCAACATTAGCACAGGAATAATTATTTAGTATGGAAACATTGTCATTTGTATTTGAAAACTGGCCAAACAGGAATACACCAGTTCTCAGAGATGCTGTCCACCAGTGATCATATTTCCTTCTCTATTGTTTAGACACCACCATCTACTGTATTGTAGTCTTGGCTTCAGATGGCACACCCACGGACAACCCAGACTCCCTATATATTGTCAGCGTAAGGAAGCACTAGTGAAAACCACAAGCTCCAATCCATTGCCTGAAAGCAAATTCCGAGAGTCCAGGTGCACAAATTGATATCAGTTTGCCAGGAAATTGTGTTTAAAAAGGTACCAGGGTTGATGTTGAAAGCACTTGAGTGGAGTGAAGATGCACTTATTTTTAAATTGTGTCTGATATCGATAAGCTGCTAATTATTCTCGTGTTGTGGCTGATAAACGGCCCATCTAAAAATCCAATACCATAATAAAAAAAATAAAAAAAATAAAACCTTTTAAAAGCTGTAATGGAATTTAGACAATCACAACATTGTAATACAGTATTCAAAACACAATATTCCTGTTGTTAAAGATTACATTTAACAGTGTAATTATGACATTAAATCTGAGTGTAACAGATTATAGGAGAAAAAAAGTTGGGTGGGGATTTGGTTCTATCCATCAGTTGTTGATTGGATTTTGCGACGTGGCCTTGACACTCAAAAGTGGAGATGAACACGAGCTTGCAGAGGGAGATTTAAGTGGACTAAATAATTGGAGAAGTCTGTTTTCACTAGAAGGTCCAGTTATGGCGTTTTAATTAAACATTACGAGGTCAAAACATAAAAAAATTAAACCAATGCACAGATTTATTGTTCACATTAAGATCTAACATACATTAGAATATAGATAGGGTGAATTGTCAGTTCATGCTGACTTTTATAGATTGCCTTTAAGTGAGTGTTAGATGATGGCAAAGGAAATATACAGTACATGTAAAAAGCATGAACAATTAAATATACAATAACCGGTAGATACTAATAAGTTAACAAAATCTCTAATATCAGCCGGTAACTGATAAGACACCAATAATTTGTGCATCCCCACTAATGAGGAAGCTGTTGGAATTGCCCGAATTTGCCAGGTTTGTGGCATCATATATCTGAAAAGTATTTTTAGTTATGATACCCCAAACTCTAGATCGCACTTTGTTTTCTATTTGTGTAAATAATTAGTACTTCTTACGAATTTACCGGTGCATGAACAAAATTCAAAAACACAAAAATGTTCTTAATTTCTGATGACGCAATAAAATTTCAGCAAACATACAACAGAAACAGCAAAAAACATGAATCTCCGGTTTTGGACGAGCCAAAATCATTAACCTAAATAGTGGCGTTAAATTAGTGCTTCTGTGATGTACAAGTATTTATTTCATGAACACAATGGAGATAAGGTAAACATGTCAGGAGTGAGGACGCACTTCACAGTGACCAAAAATTATGCAAGACTAGCTATATGGATTATGGACAATTTTGTTTGGCTGAAATATCCAGATGCGGCTCGTTACTGAAGAAATTTACCATTTCACTTGAGAACATATGAAGAGCATAAATAAAAGCCTAAAATTCAACCTGTTCATCATATAAAGTGATCGTGTCTTGTCAGAAAATGTGGAATAGACCACTCAATTCATATGGATTCATTTTACAATCTCTTTGTGAACTTTTCGAAGCATCAAAGTGGTAGTTACATAGACTGTCAATGGAAAAACAGAAATCTCTCGGATTTCATTAGAAATCTCTTCATTTGTGTTTCGAAGATGAACGAAAGTCTCATGGGTTTCAGGGCTCAAATTTCATTGCGGGTATTGCGCATAATTTTAATCATTCCCACAGGTCTTGGCGCTTATTATGACGGAAATTCCCAAAAACTTTAGCATGTAGGTTGTATGAGTAAATTAATCTTTCTGCGAGACGCAATTTCACAATCAGCGCAAGTGATTCAGTGGTGCTGGGTCTCTCTCTCTTTCAAGAGTGCTGCAGGCGGCGATACTAGTCTTTTACGTCCCGGGACAGCTGACGGAATTGTCACATTCAGGTCAGCGTTTCATCGTCCTTAAAGTTCATAATTTGCACGTCTTTTTAAGTCTTACCAATTTAAACATTCAAGCGATCGATTGATAAAAGTAAAATCTCATCACAGACACCTCACAAGAAACAAAACAGATTATAGTGCTTTAACGGTAAAATTCCGGTCTTGGTGAGTATCCTCGTAAACACAGTCGGTTATGTTAAAGATGAACAGTTGAGAAACGCATGTGACAGTATAATGAATCTGTGCACTAGCTCTTAAAGTGACAGCAGCCTAATATGTGTCTGTCATTAATGTTGATAAAACAACATAAGATAGCTTTAATTGTAAGGAATCGGGATTAATAGCCCATGTATTTAACTAAAAGACTATCCAGTGTTGTTTTACATTAGATTACTTTATTCAGTTTCTCTAGTATTTCTGGATACTAGTGTTATGCTGCGTTCACACCAAACGCGAATAGAGCGTCAGGAGGGAGTGATTTCAATGTTAAGTCAATGGAAAGGCGAATTGACGTGCGTCTGGAGGTCATGCGGCGCGATAGACGCGTTTTGCGCGTCGTGATGGACGCGATTCCACCTCATTCGCGCAAATGGGACGCGAATTGAGCGTCTTGCGCAATACGCGCGAGTGGTGCTTTTTGTGCATTCACGCGTTTGAAGCGAATTCGCGTCTGACGCCCGAGTTAAAAAATATGAACTTTGGCGTCAATTCGCGCTGCTTTAACCAATCAGGAGCCTGCTTGCTGCGGTCACGTGGTAAAGTGACGTGATGAGAAACCCTGCATAATTTAAAAATACTACTAGTGTCACAAAATGTAGTTTAAGACTTTTTCAGGTGAGAATGTAGTTGTTTAAAGCTCAAATCTGTGGTTTATTCATAAAGAGTGCGCCTATTTAAAAAAATAATCTTGCGTTTTTAGAGTTGTGAGATCCAGGCGATCACCGGGCACTCAGCGCTTATTAACCCCGGCGAGAGCAGCCTTTCCTCGGCTAGTCCTTCTGACGTTTGCTGCTGGCTCTGATGTCTTGTAGTGGTTCGTCTTTTGTGGATCTAACGGGGGATCTTTGGTGTCATGAATCTATAATTTGTGGTCTGTCAAATCGTTTTGACTGAGGGCAAAGAGAAGCTTCATAACAATTTTTTTAAGGATATTTAAATATACATGCAGTGAAGATAATGTAGGAGTTGCCTGGACCACATTTGTGTGGCTATTAATGTTTAATATATATTTTTAATGAAAATGAAAAGAGGCAGAGTGGTGTTTTATGACATATTTCTCCTGGAGCGCCTTGAACGCGCATCTATTTCGCTTTAAACACTCAACTTATACGCACGTCCAATTCGCTGTGGACGCGCGAATGGATTCAAAATGTTGAAGCGTCCAACTAGACGCGATAGACGCGATTTTGACGCTCTATTCGCGTTTGGTGTGAACGCAGCATAAGACCTACCCCAAACACTTTTCACTTTATTTAATTTTGTATTTTTATTCTATTGTACTTGTTTGTGCTACTTTTTTAACTAACCCTTTAATTACCCAAACATCATTTTCAGATTCAGTTTTCGGCTAAATGAAAATGTTAATTTAGGTTTTGATAAAAAACCAACAACGAAAAACCCTTAATTTCGCTTGAAATTTGTGTGTGTGTGTGTGCGCCATCATCCAGCCATAAATTGTCCTAAAAAAGGTACATTTTGACTTTGGTTGGTCACTTTGCATGCTGGTCAGATTGTCTCTTCCTGTTATAATATGCTGCATTTTATACCAAATTTACTGGTTCTGCAAAAAAAAAAAAGTACTGTGATAAGTGCTGAATTTACAAAGCACAACATCCTCACCGGCTTCCCATTTTGCAGTCCATGATGCAGGGAGAGTCAAAGTCAGCAAGCAGGTCGTCCATGAGGTTGTAATCCTGCTCGTCACGCTGAGTAACGCCGTAGTATCCAGGAACGAAGGGCTGCAGCGAGTCGCTCATGAGCTGCAGAAAACACTGCTGCTCGCACTCGCAGTACTTCTTCAGCAGCCTTCCATCACTGCCCATCTGAAAGTTTCCTGCAGAACCAAATAAAAGCATGCAGGCGTCAGATTAAAAAGGGAATCACCAAACACAACAATACAAAAAATCATTAGCTTTACAGTACATGCAAATTAAAAAAATCAAGGACATGAAAGTTTAAAAATAAACACAATATCACATAATCGCCAATTACACTGGCAAAAACATCTTATGAACATAGATGAACAAGCAAACCTGCATGACCGACCACCTGTACCCATGGAGAGCGCTTTTTTACCGCCACTTGAGGGGGAGACCAGTTCACCATATTCTTTGGCTTCTTCCACAGATCAGTCTTTGAATGAAGAGATATGATAGAAACAAACACATAAATGAGACTATGTCAGTTAACACTCTACAACTGGTTCTGTTCAAGGGTCGTTTGTTGGTAGAGGCTTTTCTTGTCTTCTCTTTTTGTTCTCATTTTCTTACATAGCGAACTGCACTGCACTGTCAACCTCAGACTCCAACGTGCAACTCACTCTCCTCCATTAACCATAGGTCGAGTTTTTCCTCATGTGGCAAATCATTGACGACAATCTCGGACTAAACAAAGTCATCAAGCAATACCAAGAGGCTGTGATTAAGAAATAGCTAATCTTAGAAGGAGGTTCATGAAACATTTACAGATGGCCCTTGTTTTGCTGCCAGATAAAATGGAGGAGCCAGTGTGGACAGTGCCAACAAGAATAGCATATTTTCTTTATAATTTGAATATATGTGAGTGCATGTCAAGGATTAATTTAAAACAAGGTTAAGGTAAAAAGCATCTTTAAAAAAATATATTAATTCATATTTCATAAATGTCATTGAGTTCTAGAGGAGTCACAGCACATGGCATTTTAAAACCTAAAATAACATTGCTTGTCACAAAAATAAAAAATATATACTTTAAGACAATGGTTTTTAATTAGTTAGATGCCATGGCCCAGCAAATATGATCACTCATATATAATTTAAATTATTATAAAAAAAAAATCTATACAATTTTATATTTATATAGCTTTATTTTAATAGTCATATCCTGTTTTATGTTTTTTCTTTTTCCTGCATGTTGGTCATAAATCATTTTTATGTGGCAAGGTTTTCCAAATATTAATAAGTTTTGTTTTAAAAAAAAAACAGATTATGGCAAATAACTTAAATATTTATTTTCGATAATTGGATTTGTACCACTCTGACATCACCTTGACATCATGTCCCACCAGAAATATATGAGTAAAATTTATTTTTAAAGCAGACATTATAAACAGGCCCATGTATTCAAGTCAATGCATATGTGAAATGCATTTTTGATGTATTTTTGAATAAATAGAAGATCTGAACATAATAAAAAAAAGTGTCACATCACTGGACCTAAAGTATTTAGCTGCTTACCCACACCTCTTCCCGACTGACTTGTTGTGTTGATTTCTTCCTCTCCGCCGTTTTGACGTTGTCAGAAAACCGTCTACAAGATCCCTTGAGTAACTTTGAGCTGATGTGCCATAAACCTCTATCCTACTGTATACAAGACCCTATGCCACTGTAACACATGACTGTATGCAATGAGAGTGCATTACTATCCTCCAAGCGTCAGTATTCAGAATGAAGCCAATTAACCTGTACAGTTCTCTCTGCTCTCCAAGTTAAAACACTCACCCACTCTTAGTCTTGGCTAGTGGAAAACCAGTCAGACAAGAATAACATTCTCCAGAACAAAGCGAGAGAGGCCCACCATACAGAGCTGGAGGTGCATCATTTGTTGACCTTATACGTTCAGTTTCAATAGAGCATTGACTCACTATTATGAGTTTCTCAATGGGCCACTTTCCCCCCTTATGATCCATAAAAACAAATCCCATTCAATATTATCATCAGACAGTACAGCTCTTACAACAGAACATTGCAGATTATATTCAAACACCTTTATGGTTGCAATGATGAATATTCCTTTGAATTTATAACATGTCACTGAGTTTGTGACATTTGACTTACTAATATCATGTGATCATAATGATTGTGGCTGCTTTACCTTCACATGTATACCTTCAAGAGACATGTATACTACTCAAATTCACTTCTTCACACTTCTTCAGTCCGACACCAATATCACCACAACAAACTAAAAAAAGGTAATACGTGTGGAATTTTCCCTCCATTTACAACCATGATCTCATGACCCGAAGCCCATAATGTTAATCAGTTATCATGAGGATTACACAACAACTGCATATTTTGATCTGCAGCATACACCTGTGCACACTTGCATTCAATGCATCTGCAATTAAAAAGTTACCATGACAACTATAGTTTAATAAAATTTTCTGAAACATTTATCGTCATCATTAGCTAACTACATTTAACATGAACTAACAATGAAAATTACATTATTAAAATTAAAAGTTGTATCTGATAATAGTAATAATTAATGAACATGAACTAACAATGGACAATTGTATTTTTGTATTAACTAACGTTAATAAAGAAGAACTGTAACAATGTATTGCCCATAGTAATAAACCACAAAGTACCATGGTTCGACCATGGTTTACAGATAGCAGAAAAGTGCAGTATAGGCCTAGTATCTAGTTGGAAGTATTCCAACCAGTCAGATAAAAATATTAATAATAGCAATTATATATACACACTACATATACTGTCGTGTAAATAGGTACTAATATCTAATACAATTTTACTCAAAAGTCTCGCAAGAAAACACTTGAGTGAAAGTAAAAAAGTATCCACATTTAATTGTAAAAAGGTAAACACTTCACATAGCTTTTTTAATTGACTTTTGACAAGAGACGGATAAGATTCTGATTTTAGTATTGTTGATGTTGTCTTATTGTCAATTGTTGTCTTATTTGAGTAAAAGCAGAAAACAGAACTCTAGTAAAGTACAAATTGACAAAATAATACTCAAGTACAGTATTTAAGTAGCCTACTTAAATACTTTACACCTCAGCCAGTTTTGTTACCAGTGACAGTGGGATATTTAGTGCAAGTTAGTGAGATAGTAGTGACTATCAAAGGAATACTACTACAGCCTACATAATGAAAACTTGGTTCGGATTCTTACCGTGAGCGGTTCACCTGGAGACTGGTTACTGTCACCGAAACCCATTAAATCCTCTTCGCATTCCTCAAAAGACGAAGCTGGCGAGAGGCCGGTGGAGGAAGAGTTTGACAGCTTCCTCAGCGCCAGAGACGAGGCGGGAGAGCCGCTGAGCCCGCTGTCCGAGCAGATGGACTCCTCGTCGGGGTGATGTGAGCCTGAGCAGGGTCCGCGGAGGCTGTGCTCACACTCGGTGGCACACGGCTCGCAGGTGACAACCAGCTCGGGAACAGCAACGCGAGCGCGTCTGGAGAGCTGCTCCATGGGCTCCTCTGGGTGGCTGTGGTGGACGTCACCCATACCCGCGCAGGGTGCCGGGGTATCGGGCGTTTTAGTCATCACGCTGCTTCTGATCTACAAGATCATTGAGGTTGTTGATGGGTTTATCCAGATTAGAGCCAAACCCAACGCTTAATTTAACCGGCTCGCGCTGGGCACTGCCGCGCCTTGCGTGTGACGCGTCGCGCAGCTGCACAATAAAGGCAATATTGGGCCACTATCAACGTTAAATGACTGTGATCACATCCTTTTAGCCTCTGGAAAATATTAATAATAATAATCACCTGAAAGATTTTAAAAAACACACAAGTTTTAACGCACAAAGAACGCTACTACGTATTTCAGCGACAGTGTCAAATGTATTATTTGCTCAAAGCGTCGCTTTAACAGACTGCACTGCACAGCTTTGCCCCGCCCTCTTTTCTTTAAAGCAACAGAGACAAAAAAGGAGCAGGTCAAAGTCCGTTAAATCAGATTTACAGCGCCACCTAACCTGTGAGAGCTATACGTCCACAGTTGCCACATTCGCTTGCTTTAAACTTGAGTACAGGATGAACAGTTTGTCTGGTCACATTAAAACTAACAGATGCTTTACTTAATAATTTTAACAATACGTTTTTAAAAGAAGACACGTTTGCAGTTCAATAAAGTACTTAAAGGGACAGTCCACTTAAGCCTCAAAAAGGACTCCAAACTGATCAAAGTTGTCAGACCGAAATGCAAGACACGTGACAATCTTTACATACTGACCGTTCTACTTGCTGCTTTTATGAGAATGCAAGTTTGATTCCTGAAGTAACTCATTTGAGTCAGACTGATGGAAAAATGCCCCTAAATACTTAGTTTAGCTGTTTATATTCAGAACAGCTTTTATACCTGCTTACTGTACATTATAGCAGATGTTAATCTATAGAGTAGACAACCATGCCATTTTATTATATCAAGAAAGGTTTAAAAATGTTGGTCTCATGACCACATCTAAAGACAAATTTAATGTTTTTGTTATTCTATATACAAAGATTTTGATGGAATCACATTAAAAACAAGACTTCGGGAGAAATGGCAAAACGGCCACAATTGAAACATGTTAAGAGGCCGAAAGTCAAAATACCTGCAGCATAGAGATTTACATTTAAGCATTTGGCAGATGCTTATCTAAACCAACGTACCTCAAGACATACATTTTATCACTATCTCTGTTTCCTGGGAATGAAACCTATAACCTTTGATGCATGGCATGGGGCTAGCAACATGTTACGGGAACATTAACTTGCAAAAAATAAAATGGATATCACATTCTGTTGTGCTCCATTGTATAAGAGTGCATGTAAAGAATAGACACGAACTGCAAGATCATTTTATATATAAAAAGCTTTGTTTTTCAGAATCTCACAAAAACAAAATGTGAAAGCATCTAAAACAGACATAAAAACATACACTCTAATCATATAAAAAACAACAATGGTCAACGAACACTAATTCATTAAATGTACACAGGAATGTGTTTTAAAAAAACAGTATATCCTGAGGTCATACTTTTGGGCAAGTCTGATATGGCAACAGTCTCAAGAACCCCCTTCACAAAGCCAGCATAACTGCATTTTGAGTCAAGCCCAAAAGCTACATTAGGGATTAAGAAAACAAACAGTATTCAAGTCTCATTAGTATAAATGACTACATGTTACAGACACGTCTGTACACAGTGTTTGAAAGAAATGATTGTCCAAGTTTTTCAGTCTTTGTGCAAAATGCCTAGATAGACATCTAAATCCACTGGGATTAGTTAGTGTCCTGTGTCAAGGTCCCGCATGTAGTCCTGCAGGGCTTGGAGTCGAGCGTCAATCTCTGACAGGTCAGCCCCCGTGTCAATAGATGTGTCTGAGTAGGAAAATACACATTGCTTACATGTATATACTATTGGTTATAGATGCATATACAGAGAAAAGAAGAAGCAAAAAAAGAGTTATAGGGGAAATTATGTGGTACCTGCCGCTCGCATCCTTTGCGCCGGGGTGCTACACAGTGGTTTTTTGTTTATGTGTCTTCCTCTGGACTAGATGGAGCAACAACAAAAAATCAGCAATGATAATTTTTCGAGGCCTAATCTTTACAAAATCTTACACAAACAACCTAGAATTTCACATTGTTACTCACCACAGCTGGACCATTATACACCAGTTTCCTACCTCTGCAAAATATAATAATAATAATAATAATATCATACAACAAATAGTGCATCATTTATTTTATGTTTTTTTTAAAGGAGACTTATGCTTACCAAGGCTACATTTATTTGATAAAAAAATATACATAAAAACAGTAATATTGTGAAATATTACAATTTAAATGTTTTTTATTTATTCAAAGCTGTTTTTCAGCAGCAATTACTCAAGTCTTCAGTGTCACACGATCCTTCAGAAATCATTCTAATATGCTGATTTGCTGCTCAATAATCTGTGGAAACTGATACATTTTCTGCTTGAAAACAGCATTTATAAGAAATATAATTTGTGACAATGTAAAAGTGTGTACTGTCACTTTAAATCAATTTAAGGCATCCTTGCTGAATAAAAGTTTTTTTAGACTTACAAAAACAGGCCAATTTAATTCTTAGGTTCAGAGAGAGGGTTGACAATTGTCACATAAAATAATATTTTGAATATTATACAAGAAATCTTGACTAATATTATAGGCCAAATGGGGGACAAAAATGCAATAAAAGTGTAGGCCTCTCTGCACCTTTTTTTAAACTGATTACTGACGCCACATTTAACCTGGCCAACATGAATTTGGATAAACAACATGTTTTGTTTATTGACATGCCTGCTATTTAGAGGCTTAGCAAGCTCTTCAAACTCAGCTACTGATCCTTCAGAAGAGCACCGACTCCTCCTGCTCTCCACAGACACACTCCTCCTCCTGCCAGCACTTCCTGCTCGCATCAGCTGAGGAACGGGCTCTCTGGAGCGTGAACGCCCTCTTTCCAGAGACGGTGAAGCCAACATGTCCCTTCTAATCTTCCTCTGACTGTTGGAAACAAAAGCAGACCTCCTGTATATCTTTAAAAGGTAGGAAATGGGTTCAGTTGCCTATATATAAATTCGACCAGATAATTTCATCCTCTTATCAGTGTGATCTCAAAAATCCGATTTTTTTTCTTTCTTGCATTGATGTGCCAGATTCATGACAACAATATGACAACTTAAGAAAATGGATTCATGCTAGGGACAAAGAGAGTTTATGGATCACACCTTTTAAAATAAACCACATTCCTTCTCACAGACAGGGCAATGCTTGTAAGGAAAAACACAACAAATAAAACAGCAGAAATGCAGCAGAAAAAGAAAATTAAAAATACTAAATGGTGAAAGAGTCTTACTTCTTCAGTTCGGAATCTTTTTGGCGTCGTTGTCGGTCTTGGATGTAGGCTGTAGGGTCAAACCGAGGCCCCCGCGACCCTGTCAAAAGAGAAAACAAGACTTGAATCAAGCAGGACCTAAACGGACATCTACATTTGTTTCTAGTCTTCACACATGTACCCGTTGGAGATGGTGAGGGTCTTGCGATACAATTCCGAGCCCCTGAAGAGTCTGCCCTCCTAACTCTCTCCTCTGACCTCCGACCCCTGTCCTCCGTCCTCTCTCTCGACCCGGAGCGCGCTCTTAAACCTACACGGGTCAAACTGCGCTCTCTGGATAAAGACCGATGAATCTCCCCATCACACCTGAGCCCACTTCGGCCAGACGTGACTGGAGTTGCCCGACTGTTAAAATAGGAAGATAGGAAATGGAATGATTAACATGTGCCCAAAAAAAAAAAAAAAAAATTTAAATACATGCAATAAAAAGGGCACAGATGGCAATTCATTAAGCTTACCCACGTCGTAACAAGGCCAACTCAGTGGTCAAACTTTTAACACGTATCCGAAGAGCACGTTCTGAAGCCCTGAGCTCCTCCAACTACCAACGAGAGTGAATTTGAATATTTAAGTGACTATGCATGAGTGTTTTATGTTGTCAGCTCGTCTCTCTCTTTACCATACAACAATAATCTCATTAGACACACCTGTTCCAGTAGGAGGCGCTGTTCCTGGCTCCTCTTGCTTGCAGACCGTTGGCTTTTTGCCCTTTCCTTCAGCAGCTGTTCCTCCAGGCTGTGCACTGCCTCCCTGAGCCCACGAGCCCCAGGAGTAGAACCGGCCCCTACCATCTGTAGACGATCCAGAGCCTTGGCCAAGGCCTCCTTTTCATCTCTCACCAAAGCCAACCTGATAAAGCATAAACCACAAAAAACATGAGAGAAAAAGAATAGTAAGCGCAACATTCAGTTTTTACACTTTTGTTGTGATTTTAATTAAGAAAATTTGTTTAACTTGTAGAATATCATATCAACCGAAACATAAAATGCTAAATTATGCAAAAAAAAAATTATTTTATTACTTTCTTTTATTACACCGGACGCGTCACGAAAAAAGCGAAGCGGAAAAACGAATATTTCTTGTGCGAATAGTTCGCGTCAAAACCAGTCACGACACGAATTTGCGACGTCTGTGACGTTTCAGAGCTCCAACATTCCAAAACATTCGCGGCGACAGCTGAGAAAACATGGACACTTCATTATTCAGTGAAGACGAGCTTTTCACTTTATTTAAAAGACAGAAAAGAAGGTTTTGGGTTAACCCAGTCTTGAAGAACAGAGAGTCTGAAGGGGAGTATGCTAATCTTGTACAAGAGCTAAAACTTTATCATGGCCGGTCCCGCACTTACTTTCAAATGTCCGTGGGACAATTTGAGGAGCTCCTCCAGAGACAGTAGCACACATTCACTTAGTCCATAGTCACGGACACAATTAGGTTTAGAAAAAAATAAAATAAATAAAATTAAAATAAAACCATCGTGCAAATTATTCTCGTCAAAATCGCGTCCAGTGTGAAAGGACCGTTAGTCTGCTATGAGCGAGAGATGGAGAGGAGGAGTGCTGAAGTAAAACCCTGCCCTCCTTTCAATATTCCATCTCACTTGGAAATACGTCACAGCACTGAAATAAAATCAGTTGCAATTTCCGGTTCACTGGGACTTAATAGCAACAATTTAAAGGTGCACTGTAAATTTTAGCGCCATCTAGCGGTGAGGTTGCGAATTGCAAGCGCCCACCGCTCACTCCTCCATTTCGAAGCACACAGAAAATCTACAGTGGCCGACACAGGGCAAAGATGTCATCATGCGAGAGAGCAGAGAGTAGCTAGCGCTCTGTAGAGCAGTTTGTTCGTTTAGGGCTACTGGAGAAACATGGCGGCGCGAAATGGTGACTTCTAGGGATGCCACAATTCTCAATATAATATTGAACCGTTCGTTACGGCATTCACGGTTCAATACGCGCTTGTGAATTGCGTTTTTTTTGGTTTTGCATTGAATTAATTCTTTTTCTACAAATTCTATAATTTGCCTCCATCCCAATCCTGAAAAACACGACATACATTCACATCACACGTTAGTGGTAGAGTTATACTCACGGAACACTATAGTTATTCACAATCACGAAAGTTCATTATTTGCATGCGTTTTAAAGCCTTGCCGGCTCATTCGCGTGCGCGGTTTTAACATGCGTTTTTCCGAGCGCGCGCACTAAATGCCTGTCAAACACGTGATTACTGAACTAAGTAGTCTTACTGCACTAATACTGTCAAATACACACAAGATTAACGTAAACACAGTCGGTTATGTCTAAAGTGAAAGTAAAATCGCGTGTGTCTGTATATTAGATGAACGGAGGTCTTAAATTGACAGTGCAGTAGTGAACACGCTGTCCTTAAAGGGACAGTTCACCTCTAAAATTATGTCATTATTTACTCACTCTAATATTGTTCCAAACCTGTATTCATTTCTCGATGACAGAATTTTCATTTTTGAATTAACTATCCCTTTAATGTTAATACAACAACAAAATACAGAGAGAAAATCACTCATTGCTCTTGACTGAAAAACTTTTAAATACAGTAGCTTTAATAAGAATCAGTGTATATTTTATAGTGAAGTTTATGTAGCGTTTTATTTTTACATTTATTCATTCAATTTCATATTTAAATACTGCTGTACAGCTCTGAGCTGCCAGTGTAAATCTTTATATATATTTATTTTATATTATACAATACACTAGGAATGTGTAAAGTAAAGTTTTAAGTTTAAGTAAGGTTTTTAAATTCTTTTAAGTAAAATAAAGAAAGAGTATTGCAATAAAAAATAGTCTTTTTTCTCCTTAACCTCTTGCTGTTCCTGTCTCCTAAGAATAGAATAGCAAAAAACTGATGTGACAAGCCATTAGAACCGAACCGAAAACCATGGTTAAAAACCGAGGTATGTATTGAACCGAAAATGTATTGTATTGTATTGAAAATATGAAGTGTATTGCTGCATCCCTAGTGACTTCACTGTAAGGGGACCTTCAATCTATGTCAATGGTTCATTCTAAGGTAATAAAAACATAACGGTTCATTATGTAAGATCTTTATACACCACTGAAAACATAGTTATGTATATTATATTGCATTTCTGTCAATAGATCCTCATAAATATTACACACTGCACCTTTAAAATGCTTTGAAAGGATAGTCCACCAAAATTTTTTAATTCTGTTATCATCTACTCTATTTGTTTTGTCCATATAATCGAAGTCAAAGGTAACTAAAATGGTTTGGTTATCAACATTCTTTAAAATATTTTCTTTTATGTTCCAAGGAACAAAATACATTCTACAGCTTTGAAAAAATAGATTTTTCATTTTTGGGTGAACTACCACTTTGCAAGATTTGCAAGCTACAACAGTATAGGCTACAGGATTTCTTTCTTATATTGTGCCGACTTTGTCCCATGCACCTGCAACTACCCAGGTGTGCTAGGGGTTTTTGTTTACATATTGCATAAATAAATAACTGACTCTGCACGGAGCCTGCGTGATTCTTGGTCTGATACTTTGTGGTCTCCTCTCAGTGCCAGTGTTTTCAGCTCGGCCCTCAGAGCTCGGATCTCTTTCTGAAGCTCTGCAGGATCAGGTTTGCCAAGATATGGAAGTGGAAGAGGATAGTGTATCCTAAACAAAAATGAATTAATTAATTAAAAACTGCACTGTTTTAAGAGTGATCAAAGCAGACTGAGAGATATCAAACTACACAGACCTGTCAAACTCCACAGTGTAGATGAGGATGAGGTATCGTTTAGCACTGAGAGCAGGAGACTGCGGCTGAGCACGAGGTCGGCCAACTACACCTGCCTTTCTATTCCGCAAAAGCTCGAGGTCGGAATAGGTCAAGAGGTCAAGGGTCACTGATTCACTGGACTGCAAAAGATAATAAAAGCAAATTAGATTTATTTTATGTGATTAACAGAGAAGACTGGTTAATCATTTCATAACCATTTCTGTTGCCAATAATTCTAGAAGGGAGGGTAGAACAATTGAAATTTAATCGAAACTGTGGCATGAAACGGTATGAAAATTTCATATCACGATTATAGTGACCCAAATTATCATGATTATCAATATTATCATGGTTTTGTTCAAATGAGATGAAAGTGTTAAAAAAGAACAGATGCACACACTGAAAACATTTCAACAAGTTTTATATTTGAAAATCAACAAACAACAAATAAAACAAGCAGGTCTATGCACCTTTGTTAAGCAAGATTCTATTCTGTGGCATTTTCTTCCTTATAATAACCGTCGTCAATAGCAACGCATTATAACGGCACACATCCACCACGTTATCACAACGAACGTGCGCTCTCTTTTCATTCAAATGCAACTTCCGTCTCTGTTTTTGATTGTATTGAAAATGAAATCAGGACTTTACTAATAATACTACTAGAATTATTACTATAACTTCCTATGACCATTGTCTGGACGATTATTTTGTACACTGAACAAATTGGATTTATAAACAGGTAAGATTTAAAACATTCTCAATTCAATATGTGCCCATAATTATTTATGTGGTTAAGAAAATCTGTGCAATAAGTGTACAATGAATATACATTATATCCATTAAATATCACCCTAGTCTTGTCTGAACTTGTTTGTTCGTCTTTGACCTCAGTACTAAGACTACGTCTGGGAAATAATAACGTGAAGCTTGAGCCAAAGTCCACTTGCCTTGCGTTCGCAGATTTGAAGTGTTTCCCCCTATTACAGTGACTTTCTTCTTGCAGAACATGCAGGCAGGGTGACCGTCTTCGATTAAGTTTACCTCAGGACTTTTGTAAAAGCCAAAATAAGACCACACCTCAGATTTGGTCCTTGGCTGAAAAATCTCCCGGCACTGTCACTGCCTTCTGCCATTTCTTTTCATTCAAAAACAACATTGTGCGCTGCGCCTGCACCAGACTGATGCTGACTGGACAGGATTAAGCACGAGTTTTCAAAATCGTGATGATCAAACGCGGTTTTAATGATAATTAAATTTTAAACGCTATTACTAACCATCAGTACATTTTATCGTGGTTTATCGCAACACCGGTAATCGTTCCATTCCTAGGCATGACTGTGATATCAAATCAGAAAGACTGATTTAATGAAATACATATTTGTGCAGCATGTTTCAGAGTGAACATTAGCACTGTTCATCACGCAAGCAGCTCATGCACTGGTGTTTTCAGTGTCTCGGAGCGGCTCGGTTCACAGTAAATACTGCTCCAAGCCATTATTGTATCTGCTCTACTTTTGGCTGGCTTATAACATAAATTTTGGGAACGGAACATGCACTATGGAAGTAAAATAATGCCAAATATTTTTTAAACAAAAAAGCTTGTTGAATTGCACTACTTAAAAAAATATGCATTGCATTAACCATGCTTGCATTGTATTTGGTCCATTTTATTTCGCTTTACAAATTCAGTGGTACAAATTGGACAAAATTCAACAGTTCACATCTGGGAACTGCAGGAAAGCAGTAGATTACAGAGTATAATCTCCATCTGCTGTTAGTCGACCTCACCAGCAGGTGGTGCAAGCGGCTGTAGTCGAAGACCAGAGCAACGTGTAGAGGGAGTCATTCATTCATCAAATGGATTTACAGAAATGGAGCAAGCGATACGTATGTGTGATTATTATCAGGGCCAGTATATTTGTGGAAAAGCTGATAAAGACACAAAAGCAATGTTTACATTTAAGTCTTCGCGGTTACTTTTGTACATGCAAGCAGCTTTCTCTACCGCACATAGTCGCACATTTAGGGACCGTCTCTAAAGTTACACATGATGACGTGTATACACGTTTCTTCACTAGTATTTGAAGAGAATGACTTACAGTCATATAACCCACTGTAAAGTGTTCATGTAGGTGTCAGGCATGATGCATACTTTTTATATTTTTGAAATTAGAAACGTGTATACGCATGTCGTATGTAACTTTAGAGACGGTCCCTAAATGTGTGACTATCATCCAATGTCAATGACTACGTTTACATGGACAGCAGTAATCTAATTATTGACCTTATTTTGAATAAGACAATATTCTGATTAAGAAGTTTACATGAGTTGCTTTTAGAATATTCCGTTCATGTTCCCGTTTTACATGTTATAGAACATAGCTTGATTAATGGTTCGTCATTACGTCCCCATGCCACGCTACGCTGTCCGACGTCCAATCATAGCACGACTTTCGTGGGTCTGTTAACCCTCTGGGGCTCTTGAATTTTTTTTTAATTAAAAAAATTGTAAAAAAATCGTAGCTTCATCGGAATGGTCCGAACCTTGGTGACTTTATTGGTACTTGGTATATGAACACCCAAAATTGGGGACAGGGTTTGAAAAGTCTAAATGGTCATAAAAAAAAAAGAGTCACACTCAGGACCTTCGGGTCAAAAATGACCCCCATAGGAAATGAATGGGAAATTGGCAAAAATATGAAAATACAGAGTTTTTTTGTGCATACAATCTACAAATCAGCCAGGATGCAGAAAAAAAGGACTAAACAGTGAAGGGGTGCGTTCACTGTTTAAATGCGTCTCGCGTTTTTAACCTCAAAAACACGCTGTGTGAATGGAAGAAAATGAAGAAATTAAGACAGTTGTGCTGTAAAATAAATTATATTATCTTTATTAAACAGATTTTTTAAGAGTGAATTATTACATTAGCTGTATTTTTTTAGTATCTTTATTTAGTAATATTACTGCTATTAAATAATGATAATTATTATTATTATTATTATTATATTGTCATATTGATATATAAATCACAACATTTTTAGCCAGCCAAACTGTGCAGCCCAACAAACAAGCACAGCAAACCAAATGCTAAAATAAAATAAATAATTTCAAAGAAAATTTTATGAGAGGGGGAAAAAAAATCTTCAAATTGAGCAGCCCTGTCTTGACAATCATTAAAAATCAAGACACCATAACAATACATTACATACGATTTATGGACCCACCTTGTTGACGGCAGACTCAAGCATGCTACAGAATACTGGAAACTGTTTAAAATTCCCAGTTTTCCGGGTCAGATCCTCAATATCTAATTATAGAAAAAAATGTTACGACATAAAACAACATTTCAAGCAAGCAAACACAGAATATGAGTTTTAAAAGCTTAACTTACAGGCAGGATCGAACTCTCCTCTCCACTGGTCCGCTGTAACAACATCTGAAATCTCTACGATTAGTAACCGCTCCGCCAACTCGACCTTGACAGCAAATTCAGTCCCCCGAAATTTCATTTCTTCCTGCACAACTGTGCCACTGCCAACCTCCATTTCTTGCCAATGACAGCCTAAAGGAATCATTGCACATGGTCATTTCAGTTCTTCATAATGCCCTGATCAGAATTTCTTGATAACAGCTATGTTACAGACAGACAGACAGACAGATAGAGATAGATAGATAGTCTACTTATTAAATGAAAACATTCATTATAACCGTACAGTTTTCACTGAGATGGTCTGTATTCATTATGTTAGTGCTGTTCATGTCAAATACACACCGACCTGTCCATTACAAATGTCAACTTCACTGCCATGACAGGCAGGATTTAGGTCACGAAACATTTCAATGAATGACACTCTTATATCTTTACACTTCACTGAATTTCTTTGCATCTTAGGTAAATATAGGTTGTAACCTTATTTATTCATGAATTAATTTGCAACATAAGTTGCGAACTATTGAACAACTCAGCATGTCAGCTAAAATGATGGAGGACTCTTGCTAACCCTTAAGATTTTGACAATAGACTGCCAACGCAGGGATAGTCGCACAATAACACTATAAAATCAATCGCAGGAATAATAAAGACATCACACATCATGGTTTGGAGGCTACAGAGGAACACGCGACTACAGAGGATGATAAATGTGCATAAGTTCATGTTACGATAGATGCATCTTAGTCTAACGTTCCACACAACTAGCACATTAGCAACATACCCGTTATTGGTGGAAATGCTTTAAGCAGGGAAGAGCTGTAAGACTAAAAAAACTACATTTATCGATGAACTGAATGGAAAAAAACAGAAAGCAGATTAATATCTTTTCTATGCTAATTTAGCTAGCTCATGTTCAGAAATCTGGTCGTTACTCGTTACTGAGCTCGGACAACTGAAAACAGCGGCTCAATGACCGGGAATTTAAAACTCCCGCCCACAACTGTTTACATTGGTCAACTTGTACAAACGTTGATATTCTATTGGTTGTTCTGCTTGTCAGTCAAAATGGAAACGTTTCATTGTGGCAACGCCTTCGGAGAACTCTTCACGCCCATAAAAGACATGTTATGAGCATAGCTTATAAAACATTAAAAACCGCCAAACATTTAAAATAAATAATAATTATAAAAAAATTTATATTGACACCCTGTTCTTTTTGTGGAGCTTTGTAAGAAGCTATAATTCATTTATTTTGGGATTGTCCTTTTTGGAGTAGTTAGGGGCAACACAACTGGGAAGTTTAACATTCATAAATATAAATACACAAAATTTAAACCACACTTTCTTTAAGCAAGAAAAATATTTGTATTTAAGTACAATATCAACGTATATTAATAAGAAGACTATATATAATAACCAAAACAATATATATATATATATATATGTATATATATATATATATATATATATATATATATATATATATATATATATATATATATATATATATATGTTTGACATTCTTTCTTAATATATTTTCATGATTGTTTGTGTACCAAAGCTCTTTAATGTTTCTTCTGTTAGATTAAGGTTGTTACTCCTTATTAATTTCTAATATATGTGCTTTCCATTGTA
Organism: Gobio gobio; assembly: GCF_949357685.1. Lineage (NCBI taxonomy): Eukaryota > Metazoa > Chordata > Actinopteri > Cypriniformes > Gobionidae > Gobio > Gobio gobio. The sequence goes on from NC_137107.1 coordinate 30,040,086, forward strand.
CTTGATCGTTGAATACAGGAATAATTGTGTTATTTCTTATTGTGTTAAATTTGAATTAACCCTCTGGGGTATTTCGGGTCAAAAATGACCCAAAGCGTTTTATAAATCTTTTTTAAAAATCATAGGTTCATCGGAATGGTGACTTTATTGGTACTTGGTATATGAACACCCAAAAAAATTGGGGACAGGATTTGAAAAGTCTAAGTGGTCGTAAAAAAAATAGTCACACTCAGGACCTTCGGGTCAAAAATGACCCCCATTGGAAATGAATGGGAAATTGACAAAAATATGAAAATACAGAGTTTTTTGTGCACATTTTTACCATGCAAGGGGTGAATCTCTAAAACATCAAGAGTGCAAAACAGACAAAAAAACTCACACACACACACACACACACACATTTCCCAAAATTAGCTTTTGGAATGACGCGTTCGTGTGTGCGTGTGTTTTTGTGTGTATAAGTGTGTGCGTGTGTGAGTTTTTTTTGTCTGTTTTGCACTCTTGATGTTTTAGAGATTCACCCCTTGTGTGGTAAAAATGTGCTATTGCGTGATAAAAATGCTCAACGTGTCCACCGAATGGCACCGATCTCATTAAAAAAATTGCTTTCATGAGGCTAGGCTTGACTCTAAAATGAAATACAGCTTTAATAATAATAAAACAATTTTTTTTATATATATATATACATTTTCTATTATATTCAATGGGAAAAAATGGGTCATAATTATTGCATAAATATTCATTATAAATCATAAAATTATCTCAAAACACCAAAAAAGTTAAGAAAAAATATTATTGAACAAAAATATATTTCATTGATTTTACTCAAAAAAATGTTTTATCTTAATCCCGCCCTCCGGGTCATTTTTGACCCGAAAGTCCTGAGTGTGATCCATAAATGAAGTACCCCAGAGGGTTAATACATAAAGTGTTTAGGCATAAATATGGCCTGTGTTTCCATTACAGTTTTGCTATTGTTCCTTTTCCTTTCAATTTCATTTCCCCCATCACTTCTTTTTTCCATTTTTTAACATAATCCTTTTCATTTATATTTGTCAATTACGATATATGTTGTTGTTATTATTATCAATATATGTAAAGTTGCATTACTTTCATTGTGGTTTATTGTTAAGGAAAAACTATAAAATATTTGTAATGCCAATAAAAGCAAACTCAAATTTAAGTTGATAGTCTTCAGTCCACAAGAGGGAACTATTGCTCTATTGGAGGTAATGCCAGCAGCACCATCAAGGTCATGGGTTAAATTCAAAAGGATCACACACATTTACATTGAAAGAGTGTAATATAGATAAACATAGCCTACAGTAAATAAGTGAAATAAAATGCAAATTCACAGAGGCAGTTCTACGGAAGGTCACAGCTTTATTTCATCACAGGACACGGAACTGCATTTTCACTACAAATGTTACAAGAGCTAGTGTTGAGAAAGCAGTATAGTATCTTATATATAGCATTAATTCACTGACATTTACACAGGCATAATTCACATTTACATGGTGTGCATTATATAGCGCAACACTGAGGTCTATCTATTGTAGCTACATTTGTAGGCTAAGCTGATTGGGGCTTGTAGCCTAAGGAGTCTTTAACAACAACATTTTTCTGAACAAAGTTAGGAGCTGGGAGGTAACTATCCTGCATTTCCAGAGTAAGCTCAGATATCTGGGCACCATCGACTGGTTCTGGAAAGGCCATATTATAAGAAGGGTTTTCAATAATTGAGGTAAGCTTTTCAGCACAGGGCCATGGAGGAGGACAGTATGAGACGTCAACTGGAGATTTAGATGTATTCAGGAAACACTGTTGTGCAAGAAACACAGTGGAGTTGGAGCTGATGAGGCCATGCTGACTTTCTGCCGTCGCAGAACGCTCTGAACTGTAGACCTCTTGGATCTCACACTTCATATACCCCTCAGTCATCTGGGTACAATAAATGTCCTGCAAACAGTAACACATTTGTTGACCATAAAGTCTTAGGACAATGATTTTTAACTGGTATGCCACAGATAAAGATCAAGTGGCCAAGCAACACAGTAGCGAAACAAAAATGACATTCTAACATTTGATGATTATTTAGCCTATTTATTAAGCCAAAAATGTACCACAAACAAGTGTTTGTATTAGCAAGTGAACCCATATTGAATGTTGTCGAGGTCATCATTTATTTTGAGCAAATGCTCATGTCATGCAACCTGTCCATGTTGGAATCTGCCTAATCTTTTTATTATACAAAGTGACAGACTAATTGGTGCACAAACAACCTTTGATGTAAAACAAGTTAAGCATATTTATTTTGCTATGATGACTATGCACAAGTACGTATATAGTTTATTATTGCGATACAAAGTTTATTCCCTCTAATCCCAGACCCAATGTGAACACACCTGCAACCCATTTTTGGCTTGTGATCCACATGCTACATGCAGATCTGCCAGGAAAATTATAATCAACACTGATGGCTCACCTTTGTATTCCATTTCCCTGCGAGTTTTGGTTTAGGAACATCTGGATACAATAATTTCTTCAACCTGAAGGAGTGACATTTAGATTGCAGCTGAAAAATGGAAAATCTATAGAAAATACTGGGTTTTTGACAAACGTATGATGTAATTCTAGAGAATCGTCCATACCATTTTCTCTTCCTGAAGCAAAGGACTGTTATGATAATGAAGATAACAGTTGCTGCGCTGCAACCAATAACAGTGGTTGAAATAATCTGGCCAGCTATGAAGAATTTGTCACAATGTTATCACATTTGCATGATGTGCTATATTCATCAATGCTCTTAATATTTGCTTACTAAATATAATACAAAATCAATGGTTCAATCATCAAAGGTTTCAATTAAATATCATACTTTTCTTTTTCACTTCCACTCTGAGTGTGGCGTTATCACCGTCTCCTCCAGATGTAAAGGCACTAACATTGAAGGTGTAGGTGCCAGGATCTAAGGTCAAATTAACTTTAGGCCCTAAAATTCAAACACAAAATATGTTCATTTGTAATGCATAATCATCTTTTAAGGTGGGGAAACAAAGTGGATGCTTATTAGGGAGTGAACCCACCGTTTGTCAGTTCTGTGTGATCATGTGTTTTGGAATCAGAACGAAACGTTACGACCTTGTATCCCAGTATGAAGCCGTTTTGCTGTTTTACAGGCACTTCGTCCCAGGAAAGTTCAAGGTTTTCGCCATTCTGATTACTTCTCAGTTTCTGAACTGTCCCCGATGGCCCTGAGAACAGAAGTATCAGAATGGACAATAAGAAAGACAATGTGAGGTAAACATGAAACAAACATAAGCAAAACAGTAAAAACTATAACAAACATTTAGTATGCACAGACAAGATTTCCTGCATTTTAAAAATACAGGTTCTTTGTTGACATCTATGGATCCATGAAGAAACTTTAACATCCATGGAACCTTTCCATTCCACAGAAGGTTCTTTAGATTTTTAAAACCTTCTTTACACTAAGTAAAAACTGGTTCTTTAAGAACTGAAAGCAGGTTCTTTAGGGCAGGGGTTTTCAAACTTAATGATGCCAAGGACTCCCAAATATGATGAACCTTTATGAGGAAACCCCCTTCCTAAAATCCATCTATCTTTATGTACGAAAAAACATTAAAACTGTTAGATAAATAGTAAATGTGACATTATAAATACAACATATTTTTTCCCAACTTAAATTGGCTATTAATGTTGGATGTATAAACCCGAAGAAGAACATTTTCAATTCAAAATAATTTGTATAAGCACCTTTCGCAATAAATGTAAGCAGCTTACATAATGTGTTAAGAAAACTGTCTTACAACCCCAGTGAGCGAGATAAAGGGGACTATAGTGAGAAAAACTCAATAGAAAGAGACAGAGCAAACATATACAATTCTGGAATGTATACGGCAAGAAAGGAGAGAAACATTTAGAAATAAAACCGTTAGAATATTCGGTAGACTCTATCCGTTTTTGCTTTGTCTTTTTATTCTCTGAAATTTTCTGGGGACCCCTTAGAACCTTCTGGATGACCCCAGTTTGAAAACCCCTGCTTTAGGGAACCAAAAATGGTTCTTCTATGGAATTGCTGCGAAAACCCCCCTTTTGGAACCTATAATTTTTAAGGGATAGTTCACCCAAAAATGTAAAATAACCCATGATTTACTCACCCTCAAGCCATCCTAGGTGTATATGACACTCTTCTTTCAGACGAATACAATCGGAGTTATATTAAAGGTTCTAATCTTTAGTCGTCTTGGAAGAGCCAGGATATGTTTTAATTTAAAACATATCCTGGCTCTTTCAAGCTTTATAATGGCAGTGAATGACAGCCCAAAATTTGCAACTCAAAAAAGTGCATCCATCCATTAAATGTAATCCACACGGCTCCGGGGGGTTAATAAAGTCCTTCTGAAGCGAATCGGGTTTGCGTAAGAAAAATATCCATATTTAAATCTTTAACTAGCTACCGGCGGACCGCCTTCTGTATTTAACTTATGCAGAAAGTGTAACGCCTCTTGCAGTTCAAAATGCGTACACTACGTCCGACGTCATAGTTATGCCAGTTACTCTTTTTCCGTAAGATGAATACAGAAGGCGGTCCGTCGGAAGCTAGATATTTTACTTTGTAAAGTTTTAAATGTGTATATTTTTCTTTCACAAACCCGTCAATTCGCTTCAGAAGGCCTTTATTAACTCCCCCGGAGCCGTGTGGATTACATTTATAATGGATGGATGCACTTTTTTGAGCTTTTTTTTAACTGCCATTATGAAGAGTCTACCGTTATGTCAAAATGGCGCTCCTCTGTGTGCGACGTTGCGGAGCTCTCCGAGTCTATTTTTTGTTGATCTATTTCGACCTCACTCAGACCGTCACCACGGTCTTACCTTGAATGACGCCATTCTTCCGCCTATCCTCGAGACCTAATAACAACAATGTCAGGTGACTGACCCTAGGGGTTGGCTATATAACATCCAGGTGAACCAACCACTTCCTCTTGCCTTTCTCGCCTCATCTGAGACCGAAGCGGTAGAGCGCGTTTTTTGTGCTTAATTTCTACAGGAGACATCCTATTCCAATCCGTCACGTTCGTGCAGGTGCTTCAAGTCCCTGAGGATTGTTGGATTCTCCACATTTGTATATTTAGGTGCGCCGTTGGAACGCACTTCGGTGAGTTTTTTTCTCTTTAGTTTCATAAGTTTGTTTACAGGTGTGGGTCAGCTGTTCGCAGCAGACAGTAGTTTTTTTGTTTTCCATTTTTTGCTGCGTGTTCGCACGTAGAATGATGGATATATAATATGATTAGGAGTTCTGTGCGCAGACTTATTTTTTCTGTATTGTTGTGAATAATTATTTTCAAACAAATACCATATAGTTTATTTTGAGGGATTTGCTTTTCTTAAAAAAAATAAAAAATTAAAAAAAAAAAAAAAATAAATAAATAAATAAATAAATAAAAAATAAATAAATAAATAAATAAATAAATAAAAAACGAAAAAAGGGGGATCGCAGACTCGTTTCAGAGAATGATAACTGATTAGTGATTCGTCACTATTTATATGTTAATAACACTGTGATTGTGGTGTAAACATTGATAATCATTACAAAATATTGTGATTGGGTTACGGTCAATCCTTTATTTTTTTCCTTAATCACAGACTGTTGTTATATGAGTGACTTGGACTCTGACTTGTTGTCATGAACCAGTCAAATTGCCGGTTTTGTCAAACAGACATACATCCAAGGGATGGACACAGGGAATGCCCATCCTGTTTGGGTATGCAACATCTATTAGACGATATCGAAAGTCCCTGTGCAGCTGCGATAGGGCTTTCCTTACAGGAAAGAGTGCAGAGAGCTAGACATTCAGGTGGTTATAACAAAGTGGATCCCAGTAGTTCATTGGGGAATGAACAATCTCACAAACGTAAGAGGCCTGATGAATGTACCAGGTCCTCACGTTCTGAAGAGCCCAAGGACGATACACAGTCACAAATTTTAGCTGCATTACGTGACTTAGCTGGTAGACTTGATACACATAGTTCTCCAGTAGGTGTGCAACCATCTGCTCTGCCTGTTGCATCCTCCCCTGGAGATGTGTTAACAGCATTTCAGGAAAGGAGAGATGATTCTATGGATATTGTATCACTGCATGCAAATAATTCACTTTGTGATAGTGAGGGCAATGTTGAAGAAAATGAGGAAGATGAATCCAGGTCTGAAGTTTCAGAAGGAGGCTCGCATTCTGATATTTTTTTGCGCATTTTAAGTGCGGCAAGGATCCTGGGCCTTGATACTCAGGAAGAAGCCACAGCTCCAGTTCCCACACAAGGTGTATGGACGAGCATTTCCCGCGTGCAGCCTCCTGCATCTATTCCGGTGGCTGAAGATTATTCTCAGATGTTGAAGAAAGCTTGGAATAACCCCAAAGCTGCACCTCAGTTTAACGCAGGCTGTAGGAGGTTTGTAAAGTTAGACTACCCCCCTGAGAGTGGTATGGGGAACATGCCTTCAGTGGAGCGAGAGATTGCAAGCCTGACTACTTTGGGACCTGATAAGGTCACAGACAACCCTCGCTGTCCTGGTAAAGAGTGTCAGAAGACCGATCGACTAATGTGCCAAGCATATAATGCAGGCACTTGGGCAGCCCGAGCGGGAAATGCTTTAGCAATAGTTTTGGCTGCCTTAAGGAAGATTATCAATACAGAGGACCGTGATGCTATAAATCTGATTGACACAGCACTCATTACGCACTCACAGCTTACCAGGGATATTGGAGCATCTATGTCTTCGGCTATGTTAGCCCGAAGACAGATATGGTTGGCTCAAACATCTTTGCCGGAGACTATTAGGAAGGAACTGACTAATATGCCAGTTGTTCCTGGCCGGGTATTCCATGCTGATTCCCAGTCTGTGCTGGATACTGCCGATCAGGCAAGACGCAGGAGAGAATCAGTTCAGCAGACATTTGGCGGACCTTCCAGATATGGCCATAGAGCTGCTCAATCCTTTCTGCCCTCACACTTTCCTCGTTCGGAATCTTGGGGGTATGACAGAGGACGGACTAGGGGATACCAATTCCATGGTAGAGGTTCTAGACAAGCCCACCGAGCTCCCCAAACTGACCAGTCGCACACTCCAGTCAGGGGGGGATATTTTAGGGGGCGTACTTCCAGGGGTTTCAAATCCCAGGGAGGTAATGCATAGCGGTCTTGGAGTCGCCGAAGCATGCTCCCAACTATGCCTGGCCAGTTGGGAGAAGGTAACATCAGATCCTTGGGCCTTGGATACCATCAGGACAGGATCCCGGATACAGTTTCGGCGACGCCCTCCTACTTTTTCATGAGTTCAAAAGACCATAGTCAAAGACCCAGTCCAGGCACAAATTTTGGCCAAAGAGATCACTGTTTTATTACAGAAAAAGGCAATTGTACAGATAAAAGCCAGCAAACAGCTCACTGGGTTTTATTCGAAGTATTTCCTAGTACCAAAAAAAGACGGTGGGCTTCGACCCATTCTAGACTTAAGGCAACTGAACAAGTTCCTGAAAAAACTACCTTTCAAAATGTTAACTACAGCTCAAATTCTGGAGTCCATAGAGCTGGGGGAATGGTTCACTTCCATAGACTTAAAGGATGCATATTTCCATATACCGATATGCCAGGATCATCATCTGTTTCTTCGCTTTGCCTTTCAAGACAAGGTTTATCAGTTCAGGGTCCTTCCATTTGGCCTGTCTCTGTCTCCAAGGGTCTTCACCAGGGTGGTTGCAACAGCCCTTCGTCCCCTTCAGTGTGCAGGGTTGAAAATTTTGTTATACCTGGACGACTGGCTAATTTGTGCTCCATCTCACAGTCAAGCCATAAAGGACACAGAAATAGTACTTCGACATATCCAGTCTCTAGGTCTCAAGGTGAACCGGGAAAAAAAGCAATCTAAATCCCAGACAACACACAGTGTTTGTGGGAATTTCACTCAATTCCCAAATGATGACTGCATCCCTATCACCCCAGAGGGTGGTACAATTGATCAATATAGTTCGCTCATTCCGGGTGGACAAGAGAATGAAGCTGATTCAATTCCAGCGGTTGTTAGGTATGATTGCGGCAGCAGCGGTTGTGATCCCACTCGGCCTTCTCAGAGCCCGTCCTCTACAACGCTGGCTGAACAGCTTCCAATTACACCCCAAATTACACAGACAAGTGACGATAAGGGTTACACGAAGGTGTGTGCAAATGTTACACCCTTGGAACAACAAGGCGTTGCTATCACAAGGGGTTCCCTTGGGCAACATTCCAGCAAGGCGTTCTGTGATAACTACAGATGCCTCTCTGACGGGGTGAGGAGCAGTTTGGGAAGGCAGGTCCATCAGGGGTCTCTGGGAATCTCCCTGGACCTTAGAGCACATCAATGTACTGGAACTCAGAGCAGTGTACCTTTCTCTGAAGGCTTTTTCCCATGGCTGCAAAACAAACATGTGCTGGTGAGGACGGACAACATGGCTGCAGTGTACCACATCAATCACCAAGGCGGCACCAGATCAATATGCTGTCTCCAGGTGACAAAAGAGTTACTGTTTTGGGCGTTTCAAAAACTCTCATCACTCAGAGCAGTATACATACCGGGGGTTGCGAACATAGCAGCAGACCTGCTGTCTCGAACTGGACCTCTTCCGGGAGAGTGGCGGCTCCATCCGGAAGTTGTGAGATTCATATGGGATCAGTTTGGTGTGGCGAAGATCGACCTGTTTGCGACCACAGAGACAACACATTGCAATCTATGGTATTCCCTGAACAGTCAGGGAGGTCTCAAGAGTGGCCGGAAGAGTTATTATTCGCTTTTCCTCCCTTACCTCTGATTCCACTAGTGCTCAGCAGAGTAGCACGGGGCCGTCACAGAGAGTTACTTGTGGCTCCGAGATGGCCAAAGAAACCTTGGTTTCCGGCTCTTGTGCGTTTGGTCCAGGGTCACCCCTTACCATTACCAAGGAGGGCCGATCTCCTCTCTCAAGCGGAGGGCCAAATCTGGCACCAGAGTCCAGAGAAGCTACAGCTTTGGGTATGGCCTCTACTCAGTCCCTCTCTAAAGACTTAGATGAAGCTGTATTGAGGACTATACATAGTTCTAAGGCACCCTCTACGTGGAGTAACTACTCTAGCAAGTGGAGAGTATTCTCAACATGGTGTCAAGACCAACGACTAGATCCGGCCAATTGTGACACAAGTCTGGTTCTCAAGTTTCTTCAGTCATTATTGGATTCTGAGAAATCTGTTAATACCATAAAAGTCTACATTGCAGCTATCTCCCACTTTCATGTCTTAGTAGACGGTGTAAGTGTTGGCAAACACCCTTTAGTGGTTCAATTCCTTAAGGGTGCACACCGTTTACACCCAAGATCTTTGTCAATCAGTCCTGGTGCACAGACAGTAAGGTAATCTCACAGCATTGTTCTGACGACGTGGAGTTTTTAACTTTGAGGTGTAGACCCTTTTACTTACCCAGAGAACTGCAGTGTATTATTGTGAGTGTTGTATACATCCCCCCTCTGCCAAGGAGGAGGCTGCACTAAAAAAACTGCATAACATGATCAATGAGTATGAGAACATGTATCCTGACGCTGCTTTTATTATCCTTGGAGATTTTAACCATTGCAATCTGCGGAAGAGTATTCCTAAATTGTATCAGTTTGTGACCTTTCCCACTAGAGGAAAAAATATCTTGGACCATTGTTACAGTAACATTAAAAATGCCTATACAGCGGAGCTGAGCATATAGCAATTTTTTTAAAACCAACTTACATGAGAAGATTATCTGATCCAGTCACAACCAAAGTCGTTAACATCTGGACGGAAAATGCACGGATGAACTTGCAGGGATGCTTAGATGCTACAGACATGAATATCTTCAAAGATGCTTCAGATGATATTCATGACTACACAGAGACTGTTAGTTATTATATTAATTGGTGTACATCTATCTGTGTACCATCTAGAACTGTCCGTGTTTTTCCAAATCAAAAACGCTGGTTTAATGGTGATATACGCTTGAAGATCAAGCTAAGACAGGCAGCTTTTAAAGCAGGGAACGAGGAAGAATATAAGAGAGCACGATACGACTTGAGGAATTCCATTAAAGCAGCAAAGAAGGCATATTCCCAAAAACTTGAAAGCCATTACATGCAAAACGACACACGCAGTATGTGGCAGGGAATTCAGTCTGTCACTAATTATAATAAGAGAAGCACAAACAGGACTGAGACTAGAGATGCCACCTTACCAGACTGCCTTAACTATTTTTTAAGCAAGGTTCGACCGCCTGAATGGGGAGACTCCCTCAAAACTTGGTTTGAATACTGAGGAGTGTGCGCTCCCGGTCACACAAGAACAGGTTCGGAAGGTTTTTGAGCAATTAAACCCCCGTAAGTCAGTGGGACCTGATGGGGTATCGCCAAAAGTTTTGAAGGTCTGCGGAGTACAACTGGCAGGTGTGTACACAGACATTTTTAATCTTTCTCTTACACATGGAGTGGTACCACGCTTATTTAAGTCATCTATTATTATACCTGTCCCCAAGAAAGCAAACACATCTACCCTGAATGATTTCAGGCCAGTCGCTTTGACTTCAGTCCCAATTAAGTGTCTAGAGAAACTCGTGCTCCGACATATTAACTCTGTGGTTCCTGACACTGTTGACCCTTTAGAGTTTGCATATCGCCCTAATAGATCAGTGGACGATGCAGTGGCCATGGCTCTGCACTTCACTCTTCAACACCTGGACCGAAGCGGAACATACGTAAGAATGCTTTTCCTGGATTATAGTTCTGCTTTCAACACGATCCGACCTGGAAAGGTAATTGAGAAGCTAGTTGACCTCGGGGTCCCAACCACCACCTGTAACTGGGTTTTGGATTTTCTTATTGACAGACCACAAAAAGTGAGGATGGGAGGTAACATCTCAACTGAGCTCACTTTAAGTACAGGAACACCTCAGGGATGCTGTCTCAGTCCAAAACTCTTTACTCTCTACACACATGACTGTGCCACTAACCAGAACAACACTGCGATAATTAAATATGCTGATGATACAACTATCCTGGGCCTGATCAAGGGTGGGGATGAGACTGGTTATAGGCAGCTGGTTGACAAAATTCTGGCGTATGGGGATGATAATGACCTCATTCTTAATTTAGATAAAACAAAAGAATTAATCATGGATTTTAGAAAGAAGAAACCCTTGTTACAGCCACTGATCATTAAGGGGACTGAAGTGGAAAAAGCTGAGAGTCACAAGTTCCTGGGCCTGCATGTGTCATCAAATCTGAGTTGGACCATAAACACTGCTGTCACAGTGAAGAAGGCCCAGTGGCGGCTTTAATTTATCAGGCTGCTAAGGAAAGCAGGACTTAGCCGCAAGCCACTCATCCAGGCCTATAGAGGACTTGTGGAAAGCATCTTAACAAATGGCATCACTGTATGGTTTGGAAGCACTACCCAGGCAGAAAGGAGAGCTCTCCAAAGGGTCATAAAGACCGTGCAGAAGATCATCGGATCGGATCTTCCATCTATGGAGGCCCTATACACACAACGCTGCAGGAAGAGAGCTAAGAATATTCTCAGGGATACACACCACCCTGCACACTCAATGTTCAGGCCTAAACACTCAATATATAACTTGAGATATGGCAGACCGGACAGTATTATCTCGCACAGGGTGCAGTTTTATAACAGTTTTTTCCCAGCGACGGTTAGACTGATGCCGAAGGATATAGCAGAGGAAACAAACATGTCTGTTTTTATATAGAGATGTGAGAGGTAGTCTGTGTTGTGTTCATGTGTCAGTCTCTGTTAAATAGAGAATGTTTTATTATAGTATTTTAGCCCTGATAATACGTATTATCTCGGGACAGTATTCAATACTAAATTGAATTAAATGTGCAATAATGTTATTTTAAATTTGTATCTTAAATTAATAATCTTAGTGTGTGGGTTTACTGACATAGGTTTGTGTTGCTCTCCGTTAATTGTTTCTCAAGAGTCTATTTATTGTGTGATGTCTATTCATTGTGTGTAGTCTATGTATTGTGTGTAGTTTGTTAGCTGGTCTTCTATGTTGATTTTATGTATTGTATTATTGCTGACTCAAAGAGCTTTGCTACAAAAATTCCTATGTACCTGTATTGCTTTACTGGTACAAATGGCAAATAAACTTTTCAACCTCAACTTCAAGCTTGGAAAAGCCAGGATATTTTTTTTAATATAACTCCGATTGTATTTGTCTAAAAGAAGAATGTCATATACACCTAGGATGGCTTGAGGGTGAGTAAATCATGGGGTAATTTTCACTTTTGGGTGACTTTAAGAGCGTGGAGTTGTAAAACTGTCAAAGACATTGCCCTAAAAATAACATAAAAAATAAGTAAATAATTCAAGTCTAAAAATCCATCACAAGTTATTAAATACTGAATCTTGACTGCTTACGTTGTTCTTTAGCATATCCCTCACGCCTCTGCAGAAGCATTGGTTTATCATCAATGCAGGCATAGACCGAGAAAGTATATTTCAATCCTGGCTTAAAAATACCTGTGAGAGATAGAATGACTGAAATATTAAGTCCACCAACAGTTGTACAAAGAAATAACCAGATGTTACAGCTCTTTATCATTGAACAATTACAAATGTGCTCAAATCCTGTATCAAAACAACAACAGATCAGGAGTCACATGACTCCTCTCAACCATACCATGATCAGACGGTTTCCAGGAGCAACAGGCAGCATGGTCACATTCTGGGATCTTCGTCCATTCTACAGCACATGGCGTCTCATAGTAGGTTGGAAACCATTCAACAACATAGCCACAAGTGGAATTGAAGTATTCGTCCCAAACAATTTCAAAGCCACCAGTATGATTACTGATTTGGCTTATCTCGACTTCATTGTCTGTGAAGAATATGTTAACTTAAACATTATTTAAAAACAGCCTTTTCAACCCATTTAAACAGCCTTTTGAATATACTTTGAATGCTCACCTGGATAACTGGGGACGATGATCGTAGAAGGAGGAGAAAGACCAGCAGAGTTTCTTGCAGAGACTGTGATGTTTTGATCATTTCTTTCATTCCCAGGGGTGATTTTGTGGCACAGCTCCGTGTTTAGTCCTATATCAATGATTTCTCTCCTCTTGCCTTTGGTAATTTCATATTGCGTAATTATCCCATGGCTTTGTTGTGGAGTTAGAGGCTTTAAAACATTAAAAAGATTATTTTTATTTGTTTGATTGTAGCAACAAAATGCAACAGTGCCAAATACTATAACCTGCACTTACCTTCCACAGAACATATGTATTTTGTTTAAAATTCTGAATCCAAACATCTACTGCTTCTGGAACTGAAGAGAGATGATTAGTGTGATTCCTCAACTTTGATTGGCCGAGTGGCCGACTAGTTTAAAAACGAATTTATCCTGAAATTTAAAGAAATAGTTCACTTTAAAAGGAGAATTACCCCATGATTAATCCTCTATATGAGGTTATGTACACTTAGGATGTTGTGAGGGTGAGTAAATCATGGGTTCATTTGAATTTTGAAGTGAACTAATAATTTAACTGAGTGTTTCTCAGAAAAGCACAATTGTGTAATTTGCTATAGCTTCGTAAGTTCACGTTGGCGGCGGAGAAAAAATGTAAGTTGTGTCTACATTGTAAGTTACTCAAATATGAACTCTTGCGTATTGAAGTGTTTTATAAAAGTCACACTCACAAAATTGTGTAGAACTATAAAAACAAAATTGTATATACAGTATAAATGAATGATTCTTTGTATACTTACTGTCCTCTTTAGTGGAGAAAGTAATTTCACTCTCGTCACTCCATTTGTAGAAGTGCTCATTAGACCCACATTTCACTTTAACTGTGTATTCAGTAAAGGGCTGCAGATGGACAAGGTCAATTGATGTAAGTCCCACTCTACTTTTCTTTGTGAAAGAAGAAAATGTGTGGACATTTGTGAGAATTCAAGGCCTTAGAAGTTAAACAGCAGAGAGCTAAGACAGATATCAATTTTGACACCAACATTGTAAATGCTTCCGTTGAGGATCGCTTGACAAATCATCGGAAATGACGTAAAGTTTTCCTTGTTCCAACTCAACTGAAGAGTGACATTTCTTGCATAAGCAGCATGGGATATTTTACTGGGTGCTCTCAACCATACTGTGCAAGAGGAAACAGAAAATTAATTTCACAAATAAAAGCTGTGGCCATGCAGTAATCTAAGAGACTCATCAATATTCTGTTTTACCTCGATGTGTGGGGTCAGCTGTATCAATGAGAGTCTTCACACCAAGGGCATTTTTGGCAATCAGAGTCCAGTTTGTCACCTGCTTTGGCACCGCACGCAGGACACATTTACCGAATTCACAAACTCTGGCAAATACAAAACACTTTGAATCAGTGAAGACTTCATTCAGTATGACTCGATAAGAGTAACCATGCATGATTTGCACTGTACATTAAAATGGATGACATATTGTCGGCTGTATGGTTACCCTCCATTAAGCGTGTAGATTGTCTTATTAGTATTTTCCAAGAATGTTCTTCGACCAGGTTCCCAGTGACACTCCACAGAGCTGAGATCCCGTGTCATACATGCAAGATTCTGGTCATCTGGAGGATCTGCAGCAGCCAGTGAAATGAAACATTTAAGACAAGGACACAACTTAAAAACCAATTAACAAATTTGGTATAGGCTCCAGAAGAGAAGAGACTTCATAAGAGACTTTTGATTTGTATGAGTGTTACTGTAACTAATGATCTGGTATAAGCATTATATAATGATATAATTTTGTTCAAAATGCTATGAATGCAAGTTATACAATAAGTATTACTGGGGTGAGTTTCATTTAAAAAAACAAAAACAAATAAACAGTCAGTTTTGATGATTTATCTAAGTTGCTTCATGGGAATATCCCACACGTGGCCAGATTGTGGCCATAATCTCATATGTGGGCAAAAATATCCAAAGAAGCTCTGACTAATCCTCACCTAATGGAAAACAAAGTCAAACTGCCCAACTCTATGTAAAACAATTCAAAACAAATGCGTAGCATTTAAATTAAATAGGAGGTTTACACTTACAGCCAATAAATACTGAAGAGCCTCTTGAACTTTTTCCATTATTATCTTTACAAAGTATGTCTGCATATGGATCAGAAGGCTGGTCATAGTGACGTGGTTTTGAGATGTACGTCCTTTTGCTGATGGGGATTAGAAATGGAGAATTGACCAATGGAACGGTCTTCAAGATGCAACAAAATGTGATGGTACTCCCAACCAAGAAAATTTGTTCGCGAGGATAGACAAGGATATTTTTTATGGCCTCCAGATCTTGTCCTGTTATTTTATAGGCAAAACAGTTTATTGTTCAGTTGTTATTCTCTTTTGCATAATATGCGCATACAGTATGAGAACAACCTGTGGCTACAAACCTTTGTACAAGGATAATGGTGTCCATTCACCAGTGTGATTTTGATCTCGACGCCTAAGTTTTACCGAATGGGAAGTGCACTGCAATGGTATTGGTGAGGTCCATTTCCAGCGATGATGGGTTGTATTGTCTGGCGTCACATCTATAGTTTCCTAAACAGTTATTTCACACATTTTTGAAAAAATAACCGTAGACATATCTTCCATTGCTCCAGCAAAGAATCACAAAAGATACACTTACATTGTGAACCATCGTCATATTTTCAGTACGATAAACCACCACGTCATAGCTGACTTTCCCGAGTTCATTCTTTTCAGAAAACCCATCTCTCCATTCAACGTTCAACACCCATGCACCATTTTCAGATCTGTCGGTTTCTTCTGCATACACTTTTATAGAAAGCGGATGCTCTGTTGATACATAATTTGAACAATTCAATTGAAATCTTCTATTAAAGGTCTCAAATAACGATTGAAATAAAATGGTATTGTATTATAAAGAGTTTAACGATAGTGGTTGAATGCATTCAAGACTCACCACCCTGTTCCGTTTGGCAAATCAGAGAAGAAAGCAAAGCACACAAAAGCCAGACTGACATAATAGAATGGGTCACCAGTGTCTCCATTAGCAATCAGATCTGCTAAGGAAACAGAATTGCTCGAATCAATTAACAGTGGCTGAAAAACATAATCTGATAAGGTATAAGAAAATGGAAATAAACAATCTGTCTTCCCTAATGGGTTTTAATTTACAGGACATTTAGGAGCTAATTCATCAGGCCATTAAGAGAAGCAATACTGATTATAGGTGCATTATTTACTACTGGAAAGCTAGATGCTCAGTGTCTGTTGTAGATGAGACTGTCAGTTGATGATCTGCAGCTATGAAAGTTAGTAAACAGTAAACACCACAGATGGTGACGGAATAGGCTTCTGTTTGCACAAATGCATGTCTAATACATCAAGTACATACATTTTTAATATTATTGCCAAATGATCAAGGCACATCAGAAACATGTTAATTTCAAGTGCTTTAATACGACTGCTTCAACTAATGCACACAAAAATGGCAAAGAATAGATCACTGCAAGATCACTTAATAATTTAAACTTTTTCAATCACATATAGTTTTCTTTATATAGTTTTGCTTTCTCATCGGGAGGATTTTAAACGCCATAAAATATCTAAACATTGTAATTTTTTGCACTGTGGTGAGATGTCAATTGTGTTTAGAACGTCTTTTCAGTTGCTAAATTGCTTTGTTGTGTACAAATCCATATTAACTCATGTGACTTGCAAGCTAATCATTCTTTAAAGGTGATGTCAGGAACATGTGTCTGCTTTTTTATACAGGAAGATTTTAAAAAATATTTTATTAATAATTTTATCAAGTAATATTTTTGAAAGAACTGAATATGGTACAGATCCAATGGGTTATAAATATAGCCTACATCAAACAAAAAGTTTGCATGCGCAATGCTCATCTCTTCGTCTGAAGCTTTCAGTATGGATCATGTACGCCATAAAACACATTCAACTAGTTAACATGGTAAACTTACATCATAGGATAATTGTTTCAAGTTACTGAGAACAGAAAGCCTCTTCACGAGCAGTTAAATGGATAACAAGAATAAACACCCACCTAACCTCACTGTAGGCAGAAGAATCAGCAGCCGTTTTCCTTATATTATTTCCATCCAAAAAGTAAAATTGTAAAACTTAAAGCGGAGTTTGAGAGCAATAAAGTTCACATCGGAGTACGCGAGCAGAAGTGTGTGGGAACATATAGTGGGAGGATCTCAGGAAGCGTTCGGGAAGTTACAAGCGTCATTTCACAGGGAATCAAGAAAAACACGTGTATTATTAACCCCTAAAAGCTGCTAACAGCTGCACGTTAAAACGATTCCCTAGTGCCAAAGATTTTAGACTGTAAAATCGATATTTTCCTGCGTACAGTGTACCTCCAGTGATAATATCCACCACCAGACAAGCCACTGTAGTAGCTAATGTGAATTAAACAACTTATTTCACATTGTAAGCAAGGCGTTACAAGGTAAATGGTTAGGAGAGATTAGAATACTACAGTGTTATTAGTAGATGACAGCAGATATTAATAAAAAACAAAAAAGTGTGTACAATGACAGGCTGTTCTGTGGAAAGCAGTGGAAACTTTTCTCTGGAATTCTGCACAATTTGTATAGGAAATAATTTGACTGATTTGGATTGAATTAATAAAAAACCTTCTCCAATGAACACATGAATGAAACACTTGAGAAATGAATCAAGAAAATTGAGGTTTATTTGATCATGGATGCATCCCTTCCATTAGATTATCAAGGCCCTTAGCTAATGCCCCCCAAAACACATTAAATTATAGCTCATAATTACAGAAATATTGTAAGTATGTACAACAGTTTTAGATGTTTTCCTTTCAGGAAAAATATAAATAACACTTCTTGCATCAGTCTCTGCAATTTCATTATTAATTGGTGCTTGAATTTCATATACTGCTTTGCAAAATCATGAGTGTACAAGAAAAGAAAATTACTGAAAGGTGCAATTGTACAATGAACAAATGTACATTTAAAATGCATTTCCTTTACATTAGTGATGGAGAAAACAACCCCTTTTAAAACACTTGGAACTTGTTCCACAAATACAATTGTTATCTTTGCGATAACAGCCGCTTGTGTTATTATTTCAAAGGTTTTATAAACACCGGCACATTACCAATTCAAAATTCTTTTAAAAAACAATTTAACACTGGCTTCCGGTCACAACAACCCTAGTGGAAAAAAAGAAGCAAGAAAATAACAAAATATGATTTAACACAGTGGAAAAAGACCCACAAAGAATCTGGCATTCTGGGATATTTTCACCACACATTCTGAGAACAGTTGTATTTTGTAATATTTTGTTATATGCTAGTATTGTCCAATGTCCAGCTAGTATAAAACCTGTTGTTTAGCTTAAACAGCATCATATATATGTACCACTCAATAGTTAATCTGTTGCTCATTGGCAGTGCTCATATTTCTTTTATTTCTATTCATTATACTGCAGATGGGATTAGAACGCTCATGCACTTAAAAGTTTTCTCCAGAAGCCTAAAAAGAAATACTGTAACAACTACTAGTATTGCTGGCCATATCAGACTCATTAGTTTTCACAATACAAAAAATAATGGATGTTGAAACCTGATGCTTATTCAAAAGCCAAGGCAGGCAAAGGCAGATTTATTAGTTTCTATAATAAATATAACAAGAAAACAGGGGGAATTCATTAATTATAATAGGGTTAAAGCTAATATAATTAAGGCAAAATAATTAAAGCTGCCTAAATGACAAATGGTCCAGCTAAGAGAATGAATTGATCATCCTATCTTCAATAAGTCAATTGTGCATATAGAATTACCAGGCACATTGCATAGAAATAAATTAAATATGAACCTCAAATTTATACTTGCAAATGGGGATCTAACCGTTTTTGGTCATGTTTTTTATGAACATCTTGTTCCATTATTAAACCAAAACGGCTATGCATAAAACTGATAAGTGCTGTAATAAATATTGATGATAATAAAGCATTGTATTTTATGGATGTCAACCTTTTGAGCAGTCATATCCTTTTGCTCAATGGATTGAAGATCAGCATCAATTATTTCTTGCCCATTTAACCTCAAATGTCGACCAAATACGACTGAATGTTTATTACCAGTTCAAAATCTCCTGACCACGTTCAGATTCAAAAGCATTAATAGCAATCCCAATGAGAGCATAGTACAAAAGTATTTTTTATTAACAAATTTTGTGAAATATGTTTGGCGAGTCTTAGTTTTATTAATGCTTCAATAACTAATGCTTTTCTCTGCAGAAAGAGGGAATTTTCTGGCAGCAATATTATAATCACACAAGATAACAGTGGTGAAATGCACTTTAACTTCCTCTTTTGAGCCCATTGTCTACATGTGCATTGACGGTCAGACATAATTAATACACAGTGAGTTTTATCCTGGCTAATGCGCTAAAATGACGTGAAAAGGACAGAGAAACTGCTTGGACCAAACAATAAATAAGTCAATAAATAAATAAATATCTTGTTCAAATGTCAGTTTTTTTGGATGATGTTTCAGAGGTCAATAAACAAAGTTACACAATAATACAATACAGCAACTACTGCATGATTGTGTAACATCACCATCAAATACATGTAACATAAATTTACTCGGGGATTGCTATGTGCTACATCGAGATAAGAATGGGTTGAAATAAGCAGAAACGACTCTTTCATGAGTCAGGTACAAAAGGGAAATAGAAACTGGCAGTTTCTCATTATTATTACTTAATGATGATTGTCTTACATAGCATCACACCAAGACTAAAGCAGTGTGTTTATTTAGCCTGGTTGTGAAAGCCACTTCTTCGTATTCTTTAAACAACCAGAATAAGTAACAAATTTCAAAGAAAACAGCCGGAATGTTGTAGTGTTAAGGGATCCGCTTCGGGAAAAATGCTTTTACGTGCAATCAGACACATAGGCCCTTAAAAAAAAAGGACAATATTGACTGAAGTTAATAAACTTCCTATTTTGCTCACTTGCGTTTGAAATACAATTTGCATTGACTCAGTTCAAATATTTGCATGCTTCACTTTCCGTTCAATGCTATACAGCTCATAACTGTCAGTCACAAGGATTTTTTGGTTACAACATCAAAAGTAGATGTCCACAGAGCATTTGTGTAGAGTGTATTTGTTCAGATAAAAAGAGTTTGTTCTCTCAAACGTACCGCTCTCTCTCAGTGGAAACTCCACTCTCTCAATCCACCCGTGTCTGTCCCATAGCCCTAGTCTGTTATTGCGTATTAATCTTAAGTGCATGGTCAGGCCAAGGAAATGGATTGACAGCTTGCTGCTCAGGGAAGAGAATTGTCTGAAAAACGTCTAGTGGATCACGGCTCTGATGGAAGATCTACTGTGGGCTTCTTGGGCATTGACAGAATGCTCTCGGCCTCCTCGTACATCTACAAATAAAAAAAGGTTACATTAATGCTTGGTAAAAAAAAGTGCTGAAAATCCATTTAAACTCGTGGCACAGAAATTACACACCTCAGCTTTAACTAATTCTAGAACTGAAAGACAATTCGTATCAATAAAATATTATTCTGGAACCTTTCCACCCAGTTTAGTGTTAGAAATTTTTCGGGGCCTAATGCAGCAAATGTTTCATTACCGGAATGAACTGAACATCTTGGAAGAGTTCCTGAATGAAGCGTCGTGAAGCCAGTCTGAACATGCAATGAGCCAGCAAGTAAGAAACTTCAGAATACAGGCAGATGTCATCGAACGCATAAGGAAACTTTTCCTTGATTCTGCAATGTAAACAAGTTCATTTTAGGGGGAGAACAGAGAAGGAAAAAAAATC
Organism: Gobio gobio; assembly: GCF_949357685.1. NCBI lineage: Eukaryota > Metazoa > Chordata > Actinopteri > Cypriniformes > Gobionidae > Gobio > Gobio gobio. The sequence goes on from NC_137107.1 coordinate 30,060,995, forward strand.
CTATCTCTACTCAGCTGTCCTTTTCTCTCCATGTTCCCCAAGAAAGATTTCACTTCACACTGCTACATGAAAATAGTCAAATAATGCTTGGCTTAAAGGATTGAAATCCTTGTGGATGAATTGTCTCCTTACGTGAGGAGTCCAGTTTCATTCCCTTTAGTCCCCACTGAGGAGCTCAGGTTGATGACCAGCCGAAGCACCTCCTTCCTCAGGAGAACGCGGCAGGCTGGAGCATCCTCTGGAATGTTTTTCACCCCTGGCAGAAATACAGCATGCACAGGCAAATGTGCATGAAATTCAAGCTGTACAATACAAAATGCTAGGGATTGAATTTCTCATTTGCCTTTGGCAAGAATTCCTTACCAAGAACAAGTTCTGTGCTGCGTGTGCTTCCAACAGAGCCCTGAGAGACAGCGTCGCTGCAGCCGGACACTCCTGAGTACTTGGACTGTGGCATGACTTCCAGGTTGTGTATGGACTGGTTACACCATTCCGAGAATGGAGCATCAGGATAGTCTAAAATGGGGTTGAGGGTGTGTAAGAACATGAGGAAACCATCCAAATAAACAATGATTTAATATTACAGGGTGACCAGATGACCATGATTCAAATAAATAAAAGGAAGAGTCTCATAAAATCTGGGGTCCGTTCTTCGTACCTCGCTTAATACATCTGAGATGATTTGACCGATCCCAGATCTTTTAATCGTGATAACTGATCTCTGGTTCGGATTGGATTAAAATATCTGGATTAAGTTCGATACTCGAAATCACGATCAGCAATGCAGCGATTGGCTGGCGGCAAGACAGCAACGTAATGACATCATCTAATTAAAAAAGCCACCTGGCAAAAAACGACAAATAAATAAATAAAATCGTCAACAATCAAATCCAGCTAACTGAGTTAGCGACGTATGAAGAAAGGACCCCTGGACTGTCCTTGTCCTTTTGTTTTTAGGGACACTTCCCTTGTGGTATAGTGATGTACCAAAGTGATGTTGCCTTTTTCCTCTATTCATTTGGATAAATTACAGAATAGGAACAGGGCCCGGTTGCATGAAACCTCTTAAGTAGTTTGACTAAAAGGTAACTATGAGGGGAAAAAAAAATTTTTTTAAACTGTTGCAACAAACATCTTAACCACCTTAGCTTAAGTGTTTATACTAAGCATGTCACAATTGCTTCTGGCAAAACACAGCAATGGAGAAGCGGTTCTCACAAAATCTCACACAAACTGAACATAATAGACCACTGACTTTTAAACATGTTTAACATTTACTAAACTATACACCTGTACTACAATATTTGAGTTATGGTGAATATTAACCCTCTGGTGCTCTTCGCTTAGGGGTTGCATTCAGTGGCGGCTGGTGAAAATTATTTTTTGGGGGGGGGGGTGCAGTATCAAGATGCATGTTGACTAAATTCAAGCATTAAAGAGAAAACAGTGTCTTCACTTTTATCTTTTTACACATTAATTTCCCACATATAATTGAATGAGGAAAGGAAAAACAAAAGAATAAAAAACATGTTGACTACTTGAACATCCATTTTGCTCTCTTTTCTTTCTGGCCAGCAAATTTCTCAATGACTCTCTGATTAAAGTCAGTCATCTCAGTAGTGTCATGACGTTTACATTTTTCAGTCAGATATTTGAGGTCTCTAACCCCCGTTGTTGTCCACAAAACTTCATTACCGAAACTTAGAAATAAAAGACAGGGAAAGCAATAAAGGGCATTGCTAACAACACATCCAGCCCGCCACTTACGGTTCTCATAACAAGCGCGTGAAACTCTGAGTGCAGCTGCATCCTCTGACACTGGCCTGCTGCTGGATTTGTAAATCGCGTTGGTCCGGTTCGGGATCCTTTATCATTTTTTTTCTTCCAATGAACGCCTTGTGAAAGAATTTGGTTTAACTGCTGCAATCTCTACGAAAGTGATCATCCTCCTAACAAGGTTTTAGCGGAGTCGGAGTGACGTCGCCCGCGCACTTTCGCTTTAGTGGCCAAGAGCGTAAAGTTGAATGACAGGTGACTAGAATCAATCAATCAGATTGAATAAAATAACACTCATCCAATTCTGATTCGCCAGGGATGCAGCGACCTGCGTCCGGAGGAGGAGCTTTAAGAAACCAATTAGAGACCAGCTTCAGGTCACATGCTGCCCGTATATTTTTGGATTCAGATAGACATCCATTTGTCCGGCTTCCCTCACGCATGAAACCGCATGAAACATATTGAAGAACATATAAAATAGTTAACCCATCAAAGCCAGTTTTTATTAAATGCTGAGGCTCTTACTAACAGCCAGCACATCGTATGAGTAAACTATTTTATTTTTATTTCACTTTTATATCCTTTTTGTATACATGCATATTTCTGGAATTTTGATGGGGGCGGCGCCCCAGCGCCTTCTATTGACCAGCCGCCACTGGTTGCATTGGTTGTCTTCCTGGTCATAAGTGACACCTAAAAATTTAACTTCCACCACCCCAGTAAAACCAATGCAATTTATTTTTCTTCAATAATATTTTTTCTTTTTCATTTTGTATTTTGAGATGATTTGATGTTATTTTTTAATATTAATGCAATAATTATTGTCTATTTTTGCCATTGAAAATTATTAAAAAATCTTTTAGCATGCTTGAATCATGCGTGTGATAAATTTGTGTGTTAACATACATAATGCTAGAAAAGTCACCAAGTTTCATATCATTCTGATGAAGCTGTGATTTTTAAAAATTCAAAATGTGGTTCATAGGTTCAGTTTTTCATAGGTGTGTGTGTGTATGTGTGTGTGTGTGTGTGTGTGTATGTGTATAAGTGTGCGTGTGTGTGAGTGGATGTGTCAGTATCACACTCTTGATGTTTTAGAGTGTCACCCCTTTACTGCTATGTACTTTTTTTCAGCATCGTGGCCGATTTGTAGATTGTACACACAAATATTCAGAGAATTATTGTGTTTTTGCCGATTTCCCATTCATTTCCTATGGTCGGTCATTCATGACCGAAGACAATGAACGCTTTTTTTTTTTTACGACCAATTAGCATGCTCGAATCATGACCCCAATGTTTTTGTGTGTTTACATACCTAATGCAAGAAAAGTCACCAAGTTTCATATCATTCCGATGAAGCAGTGATTTTTAAAATTTCAAAACAGAAAATTTTAAAGGCGGTCCAGCTACGACACCGGAGGATGCTCAAAAAACTACAGTGCCACTGGCATAGTTTTCCATTAAATTACATTATATTTGTCCAACTCGTTGTAATTGTATTGTACTCGCGTCTCGCGCATCAATGCCACTTTGCCTTTTTGGTGATTAGATTCACCGAATGACGCGTTCGGTGTCCTAGACACAGTTCGAGGCCCAGTCCTGTCTGCTAACCAGCTTTTACAGTACTGGAAACAAGAAATCTAAACCAAACTGGGCCAAGGACAAAAACAGCCAAGGACAGAAAAACACCCAAGCCTGCCGTATATAATCAGCCACTCTTGCGCATAAAACAAAGCCTGGCATGAGATAATCAATTCAAGCTCACAGTGGAAGTGACATATAAATATGAAAACTTTGCTGTTTATTCAATTTTATTTTTGACAATAGACACCGTTTCATGTCATAATTTCAACAAGCCTATTTTGATAGCTAAAAATGCACAACAGTACTTCCTCCTCATAAATTAACATGAAATAATCAATTGAGTTTGAGTTCTGCAGATGACTTAAGGGACCTGTTTTGATCCCTTTATTTTTTTTGTGCTAAATGGTTACTAAGGACTTTGTTGTAACGCTTAAAATAACTTAAGGGAACTCTCAAGCAATCAAGGGAAAATACTTAATGACAGCCTTAGGCCCCAATACTTAATTACAATATTTTCTTAACTGAAGGGCTTTCATGCAACCGGGCACAGGAACATAAAACCAGCAACTTACCTGTGCGGTTTTGTGTGGGAGTGTTTGAATTGCAGCCAAGCACACATAGCCCTGCACAGTAAAGGCAGTTCTCCTCGTTGTGCTCCTGCAGGCCAGTCTCTTCTGCACCCAGCAGCTGCTGCTGGTCCGTACGGCTCACTGCAATCAGCTCTGTGATACTAAGCTGAGTGCGCAAAACAGAGTGCCTGGATCCTTCACTGGAACCTGAAAAAAGAACAGCATTAAGTCACTGAAAGGGTAGAGAGGCACTAATGCTATTTGATTAGTATGCAGACTGATAAGGAGCTGATCAAATAACACAACCATTCTCGTCTTTACCATCTGCATCTCCCGAGAAGAACTTTGCCGATCTGTCCTCTGACGGTGGACTCGTCCTCTTCTGGAAGTATGGTATGTCTTTAATCTAGGTAACAATCAAAAACAAGGAAAACAAGTTTCAGATACGAGTTTAAACGGTATTTTTTGCACATTAACCTCCTTCTCGGATGAGCAAGACATGTTAATACCAGGTGTAAACACCAATCTGCCCCAGTAGAAAAACTGGGATTGGATAACCAGAGATGGATTTTAGTACCAGATGTAAACAGGATCAAAGAGTAGTTAGTAACCTGGAACATGCTGTTGATGTCCATTGGTAGAGCAAGGCCAATGTAGTCATCGGAGTTGCCATATGTGGCACTGGACACCATGGAGCGCACTGAGGAGGAGCGCTGCAGGGAGGTCTGACTGATAGGGCTTAGAAGATCCTCTTTATCCAGGGATGCAAAACTCAGAGCCTTGAGAAACCTGCACTCATACAGAAGGGAAGAGGTTAGAGAGAACCGTTTGGAAGAAGCACAACATTGGCAGAGAGAACGGTAAGAAAGGAGGTTTGGAAACTATTTGTGTTGATACTGCAATAATATAGACTTGCTAGCAGAAGATTGGTAGGTTTGTCAATGTGGGAACAGGTTGGTGAATTGTATTCACATTTCAGAAAGTGAGCAGCTGTTTGTCATAAGCTGCATCATGCAAGTACTATAGGTCAAAAACTTCTACATGCTTCTTGGAACAAATGCGGGAATGCGACTAGTGTGGAAATCTGTCAGATCACATCGGAAAACTACTTGAGGGAATTCTACACAATGGAGATAGGGCATAGGTTAGAAAGTCTTTTTTAGAACTACAATCAATGAGGAATGAAGAGAGTTTACTTTGTCCTACTGTGGGAAGGTCATTTCAAGGACTGAGGAGTCATGTTTGAAGTGAATCGGGTTAAGGTATGGGCTGTGGGAGTAGGGGGGGCAAAGTACGACGAAAAAGAAGCCAAGAAGGCCAGGGTTTTTGTATTGTAAAGCCTTGTTTATACTTTTGCCTTGCACCGCAACCGTCCACTGACTGCATGCACACTTCAGAGGGGTTTATAGTCAACAAGGTCACTGAAACGACAGGGAGCATATTGGAGAAAAATATCCTCTAAACCATCAGAAAAAGTAGCGTAGTTGTAGTTTGGCTGAACAATGTTAGATCATGTAGTCAAAGTTTTGTTTTTATGTCAAACATTTCTTGGAAATATTTAAAGATTGTTTTTTAGAAGGATGTGGAAATGTATATTAAGGAGATTATATATATATTGCAATTTAAACAAGTTTATTATCTCTTGCAATACCAGTTATGCTCTAATGGGACTGAATATTAAAAAGATTAAGGTTTTGGTTATTATTGGATTCAGCATCCAATAGTAAAAATAATGCCTATGGTATATTTAACACATCTACACTCAAAATGTTTTTTTTTTTTTTTCATTTACTACATTTTGAGGTAGTGTAGGTAATCCACATAAATACATATACAAATGCTTACATCCATATCTACTCTTATTATGTATATATACAGCATATGTTATAAATTCTTTCCGCATTTATCTAGCAAATGTTGCCTTAAAGTTGTTCATTGTTGAACACATGCACGGTTCACTCAAGTTTAAAAAAATGGCATGCACAACGCAACGCGAAATCGGGTCTAGCGAATTCAAAACCAACTTTAGCAAACTACACGATAACGTAATTTTTGTTGTGCGCAAAGCAAACTCATGGATGCGGCGAGTATAAACCAGGCTTAATAGTGGACGCTCAAACAGAAAGAGAGGAACGTTAGCCCTGGGGATGGTCCACGCACCGTGGCAGCAGTGATCTGCGATGGGGCTTGCTTGAACCTTGGCCCAGACATCTGAAGCGCTTTTTAGTATACCTGAGAGGGACCATCAGAAACAGACCACATTATTTCCAGAGGGGAGCAGTGATTTTAAAGGGGCTTTTGGGGTGCCATTTCCCTATTACATGGATGGTAACACAACAACATTAATGGGGAACTCTATATTTCTTGTCAGATTAACACTAATATTTCTAGAACATTATGATCCTATCAGGCTAATATCCTTCACAGCCGCATCACAAAAAGGAACAATAGAACAGAAATCTAAAAAATGGATTTCCACTGTAATGTCTTTAGTCCTATTTAATTTAATAATTTTTGGAGCAGGACGATAACGTCTGTGGATAAATTCTGTGAATGGTGTGTGACATAATTGGTGTAAAGAGTCAAATTTTAAGCGAAAGAAACAGTAAAAGAAAGGTGACGTAATGAAATGGAAAGGGAAAAAGTTTCACAACATCTCTGGGTACATCTGCTTTACCTGCGTGGTGTGAGTCTGGAGTCCAGGCTGCCAGTTTTCATGGTGATGGCATCGGTGAAGAGCACGTCTTTGGCAGGCGAGGAGAGCGCCTCGCTATGGGAAAGGGAGGGGTGGATGCGCTGTTGCTGCAGTCGTTTGAGGGTAGCGTAGCCTAGTGCATCCCGAGGGCTGGTGTACATGAAGCTACAGTCAGTCAGGCTTGAAATGGTTGTGACAGAGGGCGATTTAAGAGACTGAGCCCGACGGGGTAAAGTATGAGAAGAACCTGGGGGCATCAGCAGTACCGAGTTCGATTTGGATAAGGGCAAGTGGTTGGACTGGGGTGCGAGAGAGTTAAGTGTTTTGATAGTTTGAGTGCTAATGACCGTATTGAGGCTAACGCAGTCCGTGTCAATGGTGGAAGAATCTACGCCACCCACCGTCTCCCGGGATGGGCTGGAACTCATGGAGCTGATGCCACTGGTGGTCGTGTCCGTGTTGAAACTCTGGCTACGGCTTTTAAACTGAGCCCCGCCCCCAGAGGTTGAGCCATCACCAGCCAGCCTTTCCCGACTGGTCTGCTCTCGGTGGGCATCTGCAACCCCTGAGCTCCGTTCTGCAGTTCTGTTCTGACGTACATCCGGCTCCCCAATACTAGATGTACTGCCTTGAGTGTCAGAAGTCTTGCTGCCCACAAAAGAGGTCTCCAGACTAATGCTTGGGCTTTTCGGCAGATGCCCGTCTGTAAATACAGGGCTGAAGACATCTCCCTGACCTGGAGAGAATATAGAGGGCTCTGTGACTGTGCGTATCCTCCTGAGGCCTCCTAACGTGGTCTCGCCATGGAGTTTACTGCTGGTGCCAGTGCCTTTGGGGTCACTGGTACTGCGGACTTTCTTTCCAGAGAGGGAAATGAGGAAGCGGTTTCGGACAAGTCGGCTGGAGGCCAATATGGTGAAGGGGCTGCGGTCCTTTAGGAGTTTGGGCCTGAAGTACAGTGGCTGGTCCTCTGAAAGCTCAGAGCTTTCCAACTTATCATCATCCAGGATGTACATGCCTGAAAAAGGAAGTCATTTTGGAAATTTTACCACTCACCACTAAATAAAATGTCTGCCAGCACAAGTGTGTGGTTTGTTTCACAGTATGGGCGAAGGAAAGCCTGAACTTCTCCCCTTTACCAGCTTCTATGTGAGTCAAAATTACTGACTGTGTTTAGTCATCTAAAACCAGTCTGAGGGTAGATAATGATTTGTGACTTTCTAAGCCTTACTAAGATGTGTCTAGAGCATTTTATAGCTCAATCTGGCATATTAAGAAAAGTGCGAAAATAGTTGATGTCTACAAGTCTGGGAATGTCTTTAAAGATCTCTAACTATTTAAAGTTTATCAAGCCAACATTCAAAAGATAATTTATAAAAATAAAAAAAATTCTAACCAAATTCAGAAGAGTGGACCAAAAGTGTCAGCAAGTCTTGTCTGAGTCAGTGTCAAATTAAATAATGCATGTGAATCGCAAAGCATTAGTGGTGCTAGGTAAGCACCATGTGTACTATCTGCTATACTGTTTTGATACATTAAGTGCCTCTATTATGGTTTTTCGAATATTCCCTTTCATGCAGTGTGTTATATAGCGGTTTGTGAATGTAAACGTTCTGCAAAATTGTAAAGTCGAAAATGCACAATAAATAAAGTTATTGTCTCCCAAAAGAAAGAATCGACTCTGAACTGCCTAAATGAGTCGTCTGTAATTCGAATCCCACTGCGTTACGGTTCTACATCACTAGAAAATACATTTGCATACTGCCCGCCTATGTTGTGCATTGTCTGTCCGCAAACAACTTGACCCACCCTCAAACATGTCATTGTACTGACGACTGCTTCTCAAATCTCAGTTCATCACGGGATTTCTTGCTTACTCACGTTATTACTGTCTTACTGAAATACTTCTGCTAAGCAGTTGTGGGCCACTATTACTTAAAACAGTGTCTATGAATGCAGATTATCTGTCGTTCTTACTACTTTTAGTAAAGATAAAGGATGGAGCAAGATTTGTTTTACAAACATTTATGTTACATCAGTCATTCAAGTTAGAGTTCGTCTAACGCATGCGCTGTTATTGATAATAGTTCCCACATGTGCACCGCAAAGAAATACATACACTGGTTTGTTGATAGACATACACTTGTTAATGCTGATGGTGAGGAATTAAAGTTGCAGCATCTCATTATGTAGTAGTGAGTAGTGTATTACGGAGAAATGTCCTGCTCAAGTCATGCTTGCAATGGAGTTTCGAGTTGAATAACTCGTTCTTCCAATGTTTCATCATCGGACTCGCGCTCGGATTGATATGAATAAATCGATCTTTACATTCTGTACAATCGCTTAGCACAACAGACTGGGTCATCTGGCAAATCAGATCAGAGTAGGCTCTTGGAAAGGAGGGATTTAGAGAGACTGGCTCATCTGATGAGTCGTTGGAGAATCATTGGAAAATGTGGTGATGTGCAATGTATATTGAGAAAATGAAACTTTGACCTTTGATGCATGTAAACCTCTTGTAGCAAACCTCCAAAACAAAATTAGGAACCTTAAAAATAGCATAATTAAACTAAATTAATCAATGAATATAGTTGAAATAAAGACTGAATATAAATCTAAAAATGTAATCATGTTTAAAGACATCCTTGCAACAGCATAATGCAGGTGGATTCTAAGCTAATACTAATGATAAATATGAGATAAACATGTTTAAAATAAGCAGATATGGAGCCCATCTGAAAGGTGGTAAGAATGACCTCAACCCTAAACCACAGTGCTGCACTAAAGACTATTAGTCATGGATGAGTGGATGGGAGCGGCACTCACTAGGCTGAGTGGAGTCACTCTCGCTGTTGTGTCTAGAACTGGTGGACCCAGAGTTCAGGCTAAGGGTACTGGGCGCTGATGACAGGTGGATGAGGGGTTGTTGCTGCTGTTGTTGCTGCTGCTGCTGTAGGTTCTGGTGCTGCTCCACCTCATCTGGCACCACAGGCCAAAGTTGTCTGCGATTGTGCCTGACTGCATCCCAACCCTGCAGTTTGAGCAGCTCACAGCCCTGCTTTGTTTTAGAAATGAGTCCCAGAACATAAAGACACGTCCTGAGAGAAAAAAGGCAAAGATTGTGAGTTAGACAAAAAAGAAACAAAAAAAGACTAAGCAAAGATTAGCAAGTGTACAAAACCAAAAGAATGCAAGATTGCCAAATAGTAAGTGAGGAAGAATGACAAATCAATGAGTCATGTAAACCCCCTCACCCCCCACACCCCCGAAAAAACTCTCATGATGGTTTCTGAGAAAGTCATTTTGAAACCCTCTGCAAGGGTTCATTGTTAACTTTCGGTCACCCAGCTGGGCAAGTTGTGCAATAGCTTCACTTTATTGCATAATCACAAGTGGGATTGTTGCAATGCCATGGTCTAATTTTGTAGTTTAACTTTTGATAACTGGAACCACACATTGAGAAATGCATCCCTTCCACTCTTTTCTAAAGAAGAAACCTTGGCTATTTTATGTTTTGAGTCAAATATTTTTCCTCCACTTGTTTATCGTGTTGTTGTTTTTCCCCCAAGCAATTGATTACAGAATCAAATAGTCACAAAGGGAAAGCTTCATACATCATCTAAACTTGGAGCTGAACTAAATGGCATTTGTTTTGAGCTTTTTGGAAGCCACTATGCAATTTCAGGTCACGTGCACTACCCACCTGAATCCCAATTCGTGCATCATTCATGCAGCCAGACAGATCCTGTAAATCAAGAATACATACCCCCTAATAGACAGAACCTCACAGTCATGAGCAAGAGCAACGACCTCTGGAATCACATTCTCTTCCTGTAAGAGGTTCAGTCCCCAGTTAGACGTGCCAATGTTTCCCTTGAAATAAACAGAGTGAGTTTATATTAATATTACTTTTTAAGTTTAATATTAAAAAGTATTAAAATATATTTTGAGTTTAATATTACTAATGCAACTGACAAATATTACCAAAAAGACATGTCAAATTTTCACAAGACAAATACCAAAATCCCTCTCATACACACGCGCACATTGGATTTCCAAGTTGTATGAGTACTTTCCATAGATGTAATGATTTTTATACATTATAAATGTAATAAATGTATTTTTTATATTCCCCACAACATAGGGTTTACCAGGACCACATATACACACACAGCAGCTCACCAGGGCCCAAAGAGCAGCTTTAAGCTGTTTGATGCCCTCCCAATTGTCCAGCACTGGGCAGCGCACTGTGTAGCTCAGATCTGCAACTACATTCTGCCAGAAAGAGAAAAGAAGCATTATATGAAGAAATGTGTCATTCACCATCAGAACCTGCCATTCATCATTTAAAAAGACCTACATACCTGAGCTTCCAGCAAATGACAGCCTGTCTTATCATGCACAAGTTGCCCATACAAATGCACAGGAAGAAAAACATTTGGTCTTTGTAACCTGTAAGAAAAATATTTTAGAGGCTGTAGAAGTTATGGATGACACCCTCAAATCATGATATGAACTACTAATAAATTAAAAAGGATAAAGTTCCCAGGAAAACCTTTGGTTGCTCCGTCGCACATAGTTATCTCCATCCACTGGTTTACGGTAAGTAGTGAGTGCTTCATTTAGCTGTTCCTCTATAAGGTCCACATACTTGAGGTTGTATTCCTACAGTGGAACAAAAATAATTTGACAGAATGGGTACAGTAAGCATGTACACTATAAATCTATGGACAAATAATAAATAACACATGTAGAATACAACTTTGGTGCACCTAAAACAATCCAACACACTTTTCACAGTGCAGAATAATGGTAAAGATACAGTACCTTCTGCCATTTTTCCAGCTGTTTAGTGACATATCCCCTTTCATTTAGATAGGAAAACCCCTTTGGAATGGACAAGAACCTGGAAATGGATGCCACATCATCAGATGAAAAGAAGCCATTTGTTTCTTAAGCAAAATAAACTCTTTTCAATTTTACTGTAAGCCAATTAAACATCCAGATTTATACACAACATGCCTCAAAAGATGGAACAAAACAATATATAATGCATTTAGTGTTTGCTCAAAGATGTTAGTTTACCTTTGAGATATTTTGAGACAATGTTTTTTTCTTAGAAATACATCTGAAAAAAACTGGTTTGTCATATATTCAGGCCAGGGTCTAGACTTTTATTTGTCAATAATACACCCCCAACGATAGGTGGCGCCAAAAACACGTAAAATGTGTGTGCCACAAACTACGCCATGTCAGAGTGTAATGTTATTGCGAGCGCAAAGAAAAGCTTACCGTCTAAGAACCATGTGACTGTCAAGTTTGCCTGCCTTGCTGACGGGACCAAACTTCCAATGTACGTGATTTTAAAATGCAAGACGTACCAAAAAAGGTTTTTTAAATGAGATTGTTTGTACATTTTACTAGTATTTACTATACTTTCAATACAAAAATGTAAAAGCATTTTCTTTATAAAACACAAGATTTGGTCTTCAAAAAGCCTTTTTCCAAAAGGTACATATTGAAAAAGGGGGGTCGTCTTATAATCAGGGCCGTCTTATATTCGTAACAATACGATAATTAACTTGAATGGCAAGACAGGGCTGCTCATGTGATCTCAGAATGCCGGGCACGATATGGTACGCAAGTTTTTTTTTTTTCCTCAACAAGGATGCTTTAATTTGATCAAAAGCAACAGTCTTGACATTTATGTTACACATTTTCTATTTCAAATAAATATTTATTGAGTACCAAAACAGCATATTACAATGATCTCTGAAGGATTGTGTTTTTTTCCCCCTAGGAAACAAAGATAAACTTAGTTTTTCATAGTTCTCTGAAAAATGCTATTAATTTATGCATCTTTTATGTGAAACAAACATGTAGTGCACCTTTAAAGTCAGACCTCTGGGTTATATGGAGTTATACAGGGAATATCTGAGCATTACCGTAGCAGCAACAGCACACCCTTGTCTCCCAGGTGAGTTAGTGCTGGCTTCATCTGAATCAGAGCGTGTAAGTTTGCCTAAGATGACATGATCATAAGAAAACAGCAGTCATGATAACAGGCATGTATTCACAAGTCATGATATAACTCTCCATCACTGATACTCTGCCACATAACTTGTTTTATATGCTGGCTGTTTACAGATCTTCATGACAGATTTCTGGAGCAAAGCTACTCTGGCGCAACACAGTCAAATCATGCGTTTCCAACACCAACAAACGTTTTATCATTTGACCTAGATCAGCCTCAGTTAAACTCAACTTTCTGCCAAGTTGAACTCCTTAATGTCAATGTAACATCCACTCTTATGCCCTTATGAGAATTTACTTCACCTTGTCCTCACAGGCCTCATCCAGTATGTCCAAAGACTCCACCGAGATGGCCTTGTTGCGGTCATGTAGCTGAGTCACCAGCAGTTCAATACCCCAGTTGCTGAAGAACTCTACGTTAGCTCGGAGTAACACACGCAGATGTTTGGTGGCGTACAGCCGGCAGTTCTGTGCCAAAACGTTCAAGAATTATATTACTGATCCAAAAGGGACTGCATTTAGCAGCATGCTTTGATGAAAAGTATGGCACCAAGACAAACATGCTCAAAGGTTCAAAGGGTAGTTGGTCTGTTACTTACGTCAGTGGCAGCAGTGAGGATTTTTGAGAGGATGACTCGTGCTAAACCATCCCGACTGTAGTCCAGAGTGGAAATGATCAGCTTCAGAAGATGGTCCTGGTTCTTCAGGGAGCACAAGTTCAGTAGGCTGTCAAAACAAAGAAAGAATAAGGTTACAATGGCAGGTACCAATATATTGTGTATCCCTAGTTTACTGGAAAGTCCTAGACTAACCATTGGAAGACACTGCACTTCTCAAGCATCTTAACACCCTGCGGGTGGGCTGAGAGGGTGCCAAGGAAGAGGAAGTAGTGCTGGCTGGCGGTGGTGAGGAGACCATTGCTCTGCAGACTACGATCTGGTTTCAGCCCAGAGGATGAGGACAGCCACTGCACAATGTCCTTCACCAGGTCCTCAAGATACACCTGCCCATCCTGAGAAGGCACGAATGTGGAAAATGAACGTTAATTTAAAGGAATAACTCAAAATTCGGTTATTCTTTCTTATGTGAAACACAAAAGGAGAAATTGGAAATGAAGACAGTTATATAGGTTTGGAACAACATGATAGGGAGTAAATAATGGGTGATAAATAAATAACAGGCTCAATTTTTCAATATTTATTTTCCCTCACTTCTTCTGACTCCAGCAGGAACTCAATGAATTGACAGCCCACCACCGTTAATTGTCTAGCCTTGCTGTGGTCCAGCTCCAGGCTAGCATACAGCTTGCTGCTAGGCTTGTAGAAGAACAGCAGCCTTCGCACAAACCTGAGTAAGAAAGTGTAGGATTTACAGCAATGAATGGTGGACAAAAAAAAAAAAAAAGTATTTCTAAGAATAGAAAAACAAAAATCTGCTTACTTGTGCATCTGTTCATCTTTGTTGTTTCGAAGGCTGACATTTGGCCACTGCAGCATGATTAGAAACAAATTACAAGAGATACCACACTGCACAACTAGATGTTTACATTTCGTTAAGAAAATGTGAGGGATGTTTTTTGCCAAGTTGACAAAATATAATACACTACCAAGGTTTGAGCTTTTGTTGGAAGTAATTAATACTTTTATTCAGCAAGGGTGCATTAAATAATCAAATGTGACTGTTTAAATATTTCAAATGCTGTACTTTCTATTCATTAAAATAACGCATCTTGGCCACAAAACCAGCATATTAGAATGATTTCAGATTTTTTTTTCCATGTGACACTGAAGACTGGAGTATTGGCTGCTGACAATTCATCTTTAGCCCTATTCGCACGGGATTAGTATAATCTGGGGACCTCTTGTGATTTAGAAATTACTCCCCCACATCTGAATTTTGAGTGGCGCATTCGCACGGGATAAGCAAGCCTGTGATTTTACTCAAATTTACTGACTATCTTACTGATGTCAAGATGTTTTTCGTTATAGATATAGCTGTATGAAATTATAAACAGTCGTTTCGATATCATTTTGATTGTTTTACAGTGATACAAATAATTTAGTTCAGTTAGAGAACAGACGCTACAATTAAAAACTTAACTGAGTAATATAATAAGAATATACGGCGGAAGATTCAGTTTCAAAGCTAAATGTAAAAGCGCCCATTTAAGCGAGTTTGTCATTGTACTGTTCTGTTTTTCATAAAGAATAATATTAAACATACCATTCAAGCAATTTACTCCCAAATTGCTCATTCTAAAGTGAAAGTATAATCCGCGCGGCCGCACAGGAATTCATAACGGTGCGCATTATATGCAGCCTGGCGCCATTCTTCGTGAAAGATAAAGATAAAAATGCGCACAGGACACAAAAACCTTGCAAAAATTATATACGATCTGTCTAATCCCGGCCAAATTACAGAGATGCCGATTCGCATGGGACTAAGATCACAGACATTCTCTGCAATTATTACAAATCCCCAGAGATCCCCAGATAATACTAATCTCGTGCGAATAGGGCTTTTGCCATCACTGGAATAAATGACACTAAAAATATATTAATGTAGAAAAGTTATTTTGAAGTATAATAATATTTTACAATATTTTTGATTAAATAAATGCAGCCTTGGAGACTTCTTTTAAAAATGTTTTGCAAAACCTTATCAATCCCGAACTTTTTAATGATAATGTGCACAAATCGGGGTTTATGACTGGGACGTAATCAAAACCTATTGGGTTAAAAAAAAAAGAGGAGGATGAGATCTTTGATATACCCCACCCATTCCATCAACAAGAGGAAGAAAAGGGCTCTCATCAAGACAAAAACAACACTTGAATCCAAAATCTCATACCTTGAGTATGGTACCGATAAGGACCCAGTTCCAGTCCAAATTCTGTTTATGATTGAGAATCTGACTGTCTCTGAGGTTCATCATCAGGGCCTCCTCAGTGTCCTACAGAAAACAACAAATATGCAGATCACATTCAAGCTGAAATATCCAAGAAATGCTTTCTTCCAGTCACCGGCACGCACCTTAATGACGAAAATGTCCCTCTGGGGCCTGAGGTGCTGGTCCCGACAGTAATGGGCAGCCAGCGATTTGCGAATAATGTGGTCCAAGTAAAGACTATTGGGTTTGGGGCCTCGTTTCTTCTTCTCATGAAATCGCTTCAAGTAATTGATTGCAGCACTTGCTCGTCTAACAAACAACCAAAACCAAACTCCATCAAACCACTGAAATAATAGTCACGTAACTCTGAGACTGTGCTATTTGTGCTGTTGGCTATGAAGGACAAGACGGCTAACTCACAGTCTTTTCTCCTGAGGAATGTCAAAAGAAGCAGCCATATTCATAAGTGTGGGCAGGCAGTGCAGGTGGTGACTATGGGAGTGAGGGAGAATGGTGTTTGCCTGAAAATAAAATGAAGATCACTCAAGGTCATTTGAGTTATAGTGCAAGGTTAAGCAGTATTTGCTGTTACAATCATTCATGTCAGTATAATACCATATGCAAGAGTTCTCCTAAGAGGATGGTTGCACGCATTGAAATGCTATCATCACTGCTAGTGATCACTTCAACCAGGCCCTGAAAATAAACAACATTATGGCTTCAGAAGTCTTGCAATATAGAGCCACATGAACTACTTTCAGGGTTTTTATTGCTTTTATGCTTTTATTGCATGGAAAAGAGCAGCGTTAACATTGTCTTAAAAAAAAAATCAGAAATTGAGTCATAAGGGTTTGAAAAGACATTAGGGTGAATAAATAATGACTTTAAATG
Source organism: Gobio gobio (assembly GCF_949357685.1). Classification (NCBI taxonomy): domain Eukaryota; kingdom Metazoa; phylum Chordata; class Actinopteri; order Cypriniformes; family Gobionidae; genus Gobio; species Gobio gobio. The sequence continues at coordinate 30,077,432 of NC_137107.1, forward strand.
GACTACAGGCTTTTCTTCACAAAGATGATGCCATTTCAAATGATAGATTACCTCTAAAAGTCCACAGTGGATGAAAGCAGATAGTAGCAAGGCAAGATAATTATCCATTAAATCAGGTCTGGGTGGACACAAAGAACACAAACACGTGTCAAGACTTTGAAGATCCTTGCATACAAGGCTGATCTACTGAGGCTTCATTAGTTAGCTCAGTTTCAGGGTTAGTTAAGCCCAGCAAATACTCTTACCTGGAGCGCGCCCTATGCGGAAGTATTATTTTTGCTTCTGATGCTACAAAGCCATCTGACAGTCTCCAGCTGTCTTGAAACCTACTGGGGTCTGGAAAGGGGACACATGAGATTGTCTCTGTCAAAGTGAGTTGATTTCAGATGTGGTAGATGTCTGGAAATGAATATGTTAATCAGTGCAAGCAGACAGCGGCAGCACTCACCCACACTGAGAAGAGCTTCTATAAAATCATGTGTCACCACGGGAACAGGGAGTCTGAATATATCATACATCACTTCCAGCAGACCTCGCTGAGAAGAGAGAGAAAGACTGATAAAGTACCTCATAATGAGTCTTAGGCACTGACTCTGTAATCATAATGGTAAATGTGATTGTGTACCTCTCATTGTAAAAATATTGTAATAAACGGCAGTAATAATGAGATAGTTTAACTATAATTTTGAATTGCTATAGTAATATGGTCACACTTTATATTAGGTGACCATAAAGCTGCAGTCCGCAAGTTCTGCCTCTGTGTCGCCACCTCTGTTTGAAACCTGCAATTGCAGTTATTTATGGAGTTACATCTGTACTAGGGCTGTCAACGTTAACGCGTTAACGCATGCGATTAATTTAAAGTCCTTAACGCGTTAAAATAATTTAAATTAAAGAAATACATGAAGCTGCGTCATTAACGTAATTTCCGTCACGCAGTCAGATGATGTTAGAAGTCTGGAGTTTATCACAATCACACTGAGCATCTACAAGCACCTGTAACCCTGGTAGGAGGAAATTTCCATTCTAATTCTTTAACTCGATTCTGCTTCTCTGCTTATGATCAGGCAATTTAAAGCCGTTAAACTCTGGGAAAGTGTTCCAGTAATCGAATTAATTCAAACGGTCCAAAACATCGCTAATGTAAAGAAGGCCAGGCTGATTAGGCTACATCAGAGAGAATAGAGACTCACATAGCGCTTTTAGTGATTTAATTCCAGTGTGTGCTTTGCTTTAAAACACGAGCTCTGTCGTATTCTGCAATTGTTTCTGAAGAGTGCAATGTTGGTGTCGTGCAGTAAACGCGTGAGAGTCTGTTATATTGATGCACAAACAAACAGTGTATGTACGCGCTCTCGATTATTTTGTGTCCTTTTCGAGCCTCCAATGACCCTTGAAGCTGGCAGAAGATACAGTTTTGTGGGAATCACCCTTCAATCTGATTGTTTACTTTGTCTATAGCAAATTATGACAAAATGAATGTGTTTAATAATATACATGGGTGCAACAAAGGTTTGACTAATCGCGATTAAACATTTTAATGTATTGACAGCCCTAATCTGTACATGAGTTGTGCATCGGTGCGGCTCCTCAGCACTGATGAATCTAATGTTTTGAGGAGTATGTGCGGCTTGCTGTCAGTCACCGCACTGGTGTGGATAATGTACTTCAGAATCACAGATACTACGTCTTGGAGTATAACCTAAATGTCATCTGAACAAGTAAATAACATCTCTGTCACTTTTGGGAACAAAACATTCCAATAAATCGCGCTACCAACGGTGATTAAATATAACGATCGCTCATATAACATCAAACCGTGCAAATTATTATAATTGTTATACTTTGTTCTCAAATTGTTAATGTTAACAGCATTAGCATTGCGTGACTACGTTTATTTAGTGTTTATTAGCGCTACCTGTAGATTTCAATTTTTGTACAGTCTTATTCTTTTGCCTTTGACTACGGGTGAATCTCCAGTTGTCACTGATGATTGTCGTTTGGACCTTTCTGGATTACAATCCGCCATCAAAATAATACATTTAATTACTCCAGCTGCTGTGAGAAAAGGCTATAAATGATCCGCTGAAGAACATGCTCCTCACGTGCGTTACTACTACTAGCCGGAGTACCGGACTCTTTCTTTATGTATACAGATGTGACGTAATGACGCAAAGACATGCTTGAATTTCCTGCGGAAATCCACCATACCACATTATTACAAGCTTACCGATGTGAATCGGGCTAAGGTAAGGAGATAGTTTTGAATACTGGCTTGTTGTGTACTTGCTTAATTTATTTTTGATAATTTTTAACCAAAAAAAAAGTTATGGACTGCAGCTTTAACTACTATGTACTTACATTAAAAATGTGTACAATGTAGTTATTGTGTTGATGTTTTATTGCAAAACACTATTGCTGCTATTGAGATGGGATACGGGTAAGGTTAGGGAGAGGTTTGGTAGTATGGGTAGGTTTGAGGGTGGGTTAAAGGGATAGTTCACCCAAAAATTAAAATTCTGTCTTCATTTACTCACCCTCAAGTTGTTCCAAACCTGTATGAGTTTCTTTGTTCTGCTGAACAGAAAAGAAGATATTTAGAAGAATGTTTGTAACAAAGCAGAGAGAGCAACCATTGACTACCATAGTATTTTTTTCCCTACTATGGTAGTCAATGGTTGCTGTATCTGCTTGGTTACAAACATTCTTCAAAATATCTTCTTTTGTGTTCAGCAGAACAAAGAAACTCATACAGGTTTAACTTGATGGTGAGTAAATGATGACAGAGGGTGGTACTCTGTGTGTTTCGACCACAGGAACCAGGGTCTAAATGAAGTTCCGGGTAAAAATCTCCCCCTCCGAAAGTCCCTGCTTGCGAGGTAGTACTTTTTCAAAGTTCAGGAACTTTCGGGGGTGGGACTTGGGCGCTGAACATGCTGATTGGTTGAGCTCACGCAGCATTTTAATTTCAACAGGCATTTTTAAAAGTCTTTTGCGAGGATCGTTCTGCGTTCAGCAAATATCAGTCTTGCTTTTTCTGTCTGATAGCGCGCTTTCGTCTGAGCCATCTCACAGTCAATGTCCGTAATAGCTGATAACATACGTTGTCTTATTTTAAATCTAGCTTTACGAGCTTTCAGAATACGCTTTAGTATCAGTGCTCGTCTCTTTTCCGCAGTTTTGTTAATTACCTCTTTAGTAAACCAATACATAACCAGCAAAAGCAGCGCTGCTTGAATCTCAGTCGCACGCAGTCACACGTCACCGGACTAATTTGCCTGATCTTAACGGTTCTTTAGAGCGAAGTGGAAACGCAGATAGTAGCAGGTCTGGGGGAAAAATGTTCCTGTAAAAAAAGTTCCTGGTAAAAATTATTCCGGGTAATTTCGGTGGAAACGGGGCTATATTCCAGGATTGCAGGATATACCAAAAATTGATGCACCTCTTGATGGAAATAAATGTTATATTATTTCCACCAAGAGGTGCATACATTTTTGGACAATATCTTGTACTGACAATGCAAGAGTCCAGCACTCTGTAATGTCTCCTCCAGCACATCCCAAAGACTTTCAATGAATTTAAAGTCTGGATTCAGAGGTGTCAATTAATGTGAAAATGATCCTTCATGCTCCCTCCCAACCATTCTTTCACATTTTGAGCCTGATGAATATTGACATTGTCATCCTGGAATATGTAGCTTTTCATTAAGATTTAGAAGAACTGTTGCCAGACATATAACATGCTAGAAACATAAAAATCATTTGCATATTTAAATCCAAACAGCTGGGCTGTGTATTATAAAATATAGGACATCAAAATATTTAATTATGATTAATCATATGAAAATCTTATTTTTTAATCTCATTCTTTTGTATGCATTCAATTCTCAGAAAACTAAATAAGCCTTTGTGTAAGTATTAAGTTTCAGCAAAGTTTGTCTACCAACAGTGTTCTTTACATGCGCAAATACAGTGAGGAAAATAAGCATTTGAACACCCTGCTATTTTGCAAGATCTCCCCCATTTAGAAATCATGGAGGGGTCTGAAATTGTCATCATAGGTGCATGTCCACTGTGAGAGACATAATCTAAAAACAAAAATCCAGAAATCACAATGTATGATTTTAACTATTTATTTGTATGGTACAGCTGCAAATAAGTATTTGAACACCTGAGAAAATCAATGTTAATATTTGGTACAGTAGCCTTTTTTTTGCAATTACAGAGGTCAAACGTTTCCTGTAGTTTTTCACCAGGTTTGCACACACTGCAGGAGGGATTTTGGCCCACTCCTCCACACAGATCTTCTCTAGATCAGTCAGGTTTCTGGCCTGTTGCTGAGAAAAAAAGAGTTTGAGCTCCCTCCAAAGATTCTCTATTGGGTTTAGGTCTGGAGACTGACTAGGCCACGCCAGAACCTTGATATGCTTCTTACAGAGCCACTCCTTGGTTATCCTGGCTGTGTGCTTTGGGTCATTGTCATGTTGGAAGACCCAGCCTCAACCCATCTTCAATGCTCTAACTGAGGGAAGGAGGTTGTTCCCAGAAATCTCGCAATACATGGCCCCGGTCATCCTCTCCTTAATACAGTGCAGTCGCCCTGTCCCATGTCCAGAAAAACACCCCCAAAGCATGATGCTACCACCCCCATGCTTCACAGTAGGGATGGTGTTCTTGGGATGGTACTCATCACTCTTCTTCCTCCAAACACGTTTAGTGGAATTATGACCAAAAAGTTCTATTTTGGTCTCATCTGACCACATGACTTTCTCCCATGGCTCCTCTGGATCATCCAAATGGGCATTGGCAAACTTAAGACGGGCCTGGACATGTGCTGGTTTAAGCAGGGGAACCTTCCGTGCCATGCATGATTTCAAACCATGACGTCTTAGTGTATTACCAACAGTAACCTTGGAAACGGTGGTCCCAGCTCTTTTCAGTTCATTGACCAGCTCCTCCCGTGTAGTTCTGGGCTGATTTCTCACCTTTCTTAGGATCATTGAGACCCCACGAGGTGAGATCTTGCATGGAGCCCCAGTCCGAGGGAGATTGACAGTCATGTTTAGCTTTTTCCATTTTCTAATGATTGCTCCAACAGTGGACCTTTTTTCACCAAGCTGCTTGGCAATTTCCCCGTAGCCCTTTCCAGCCTTGTGGAGGTGTACAATTTTGTCTCTAGTGTCTTTGGACAGCGCTTTGGTCTTGGCCATGTTAGTAGTTGGATTCTTACTGTTTGTATGGGGTGGACAGGTGTCTTTATGCAGCTAACGACCTCAAACAGGTGCATCTAATTTAGGATAATAAATGGAGTGGAGGTGGACATTTTAAAGGCAGACTAACAGGTCTTTGAGGGTCAGAATTCTAGCTGATAGACAGGTGTTCAAATACTTATTTGCAGCTGCATCATACAGATCAATAGTTAAAAAATCATACATTGTGATTTCTGGAATTTTTTTTTGATTATGTCTCTCACAGTGGACATGCACCTACGATGACAATGTCAGACCCCTCCATGATTTCTAAGTGGGAGAACTTGCAAAATAGCAGGGTGTTCAAATACTTATTTTCCTCACTGTATATTTAAAAAAAAATTGTGCACCATACTTAGTGTTGTAGCTTTTGAAATAAACGGAACTTGTCGTTTGTTTTGAATGCTATGTGTACTGCAAGCTTTATAATTATATCCTTTGTCATACCCTCACTTCCATATTTGGTATACACAGCAGACCAATGAGAGACTGGATTCCAGAGTTGCCTGACTTGCAGAGATTAATGATGCCTGGAGGTACAAAACAACAGGTTCCATCTAAGCAGCAATAAACAAACTCCTACTGAAATTAGTTGCACTCATGAGAAAATTCCATTTAACAGATGCGTGATGTATTACAATATTCATGCACGGCTTCTTAGGTAATCTTTTTTGATGCGTCATTCTAAGATATGCATTGTTACACAATCAATATTAATAAAGTATTCATTGAAAACTGGGCACATGATAATTCCAGAGAAAGCCTCACAGAGCCCTTCCTTGAATGTTAGTTCATACAGTTCATGGCAGTATAGACAATGTGAAAAATGGGGCCCTGGCAATAACTAATTGTATGTTTGACATATTCTATGAAAGATATTGAGATCTGTTTACCTGACCAAGAGCGAAGCGAAGCAACAATTGACATCTTACTGGCCAGAAATCGAGCCTCCCTGTCTTCTCTGTAGAGAGAAATACCACACATATATACATGCAGCCAGTAAAAGTTGCATGCTTGCTTCTCCAATCGGAAACTCTACTATGAAGGACCTTAATACAGCACACTCACTTTAGTTGACCCTCTGCTGTGTCTGGATTGTGTCTGTAGTGAAAGTCTGTGTAAGGTGCCAGGATTTGCTTAAAAAAAAAGAAGCAAGCAAGCTTAAATGAACACCTTTAAAATGTTTTTTAAACAAAGTTTAGAAAAAAATAAAATGTCATATAATCATATTAACTGTAAAGATAAAGAAATAAGAAAATAAAACAGTAATAATATTAAGTGAAGAATAATGTGAAGAAATTGTCGATTAAAGTTGTAATTTTTGTTTGTTTTTGCGCACAAAAAGTGTTCTCGTTGCTTCATAAAATTAAGGTTGAACCACTGGAGTCACATGGACTATTTAAACGATGTCTTTACTACTTTGGGCCTTGAAAGTGTTCATGAAATTGCGGTCTATGGAGAGATCAGAGAGCTCTCGGATTTCATCAAAAATGTCTTCATTTGTGTTCCGGAGATGAACGAAGGTCTTACGGGTTGGGAACAACATAAGGGCGAGTAATTAAAGACAGAATTTTCATTTTTGGGTGAACTATCCATTTAATAATAAATTAACAGTAATGAAAACAATTATATATTAAATAAAATAACATTTCTGATGGGTTCATTGTTGAAGACAGTTTCATACCTCTAGCTCCACATCAGAGCGAACGTATTGCCGTGTATGTGGGTGATTGAGCAAGTGCAGGATGGTGGTGATCAGAGCCTCATTGATTCGACTGAGCTGACAGTCGATTACATTCTTCAGGATGGTGCTGAGACCACCCCTCTTGGCCACAATCTCAGGGTTCTCCAGTGCTGTATGCACGAACACGGACATTCATGAAATCAACATCTGCGTTCACAGATTGATACGTTAAAGAACGTTCTCTAATCAGTGTGCAAACCCACCAAGTTCACAGATAATGGCGATGCAGGCACGAACCATACGGTCCCGCTCCTGCGGTCCATCATTGCCCACGGCAATGAGGGAGTTTGCGACTGAGCTTGGGAAGAGTAGGGCGTTCACAGTGATCATCTGGAAAATCATTGTAAAACACTTCCATGTCAAAAACAACACACTGAACATTGTTAAACAAATAGGTCAGTGTAAATGGTGAGAACATAATATAGAATGGAACATAACACACTATTCTTATTCAGAAGGTTTTGATTCAAATAGGTTAAATTCAGATTCAAATTCAGATTGCAAATCAAATATCAATTCAGAATAAATTTTAAAAAAGAAAGGGGGGCAGCTTTCCTTTTTTTGTTATGGAATGAAGTGTTCAGATCTCACCTTTCTCACCAATCTGAGAGCTTGTGTGCGTTCCACCTCATTACTCTGTTGGATGTCAATGCACCTGCAGGTTAAAAGGTCACACTAGTCAACATAATGCCAACCATTTAACGGTGAAATGCATCTCAAACCCTTATCACATCTTTTTTCTTCTCAAGATCTGACTTGCTGGATGTTCAGACAGGACAGAGCGAGAGAGACAAACCTAAAGGCTAAGTAAAACACCTACAGCGGGATACAGAGGAAACAGCACACCCTTAAAGTAACAACGCTTCAAAATGACCTTAACCGGATTTGACTAGCTGTTCACACGAAGACTCCTTCTCTTTCACACACACACACACACACAGAATGAGATACTAACAAGAGATGATCCACAACTCACCCTATATTATCATCAAGTCTTGTTTTTGATGGAAACAGTTAGCCCTTATCCTACAATCCCTAGCTCAGACTTAAAATAAACTGATCAAATGACTGGCCTGTGAACAGTGCTATTAAAACATCTCATACAGACCTGGCAATCAAGTAATCCACCTGGAGACGCAGTACTTTCTGAAGGATATTACTGTCTCTGATGAGGTAGCGAAGAGAACGCAAGCCAGCTGCCCGCACCTCCTTTGCCTCATTGAGCAGAGCCAACCTGAGGCTGTCAAACAGAAAAAGACAACATTGAAACTGCATTAAAATCACATTAAACCTGGAGTAATGTCACATATTTCAGAGTAAAACATAACATCCACTGAGAAATAATGTTTTATATATTTAATACAACTCTGCTCAGGCAGGCTTGGTGACTCACAGGGGTAATTTCAGAGATGCACAGTCATTTCATTTAAACGAAACATTACAAATATAGCATTCCCTGATTAATCATGCACAGGAATGTTTATTAAGAAAATAAACAGGCTTGATGGGGGTGGGTTGGGGGTTCAGATTAAGTCTCATGCTCATCTTTATTAAAGTATAATATATTGATGCTGATTGCTGACTTGCTGCTCAGGAAACTTTTCTTATCAATGTTAAAAACAGTTCAATATTTTTGTGGAAACTGTGATGCACTTTTTTTTTTTAAAAAGTTCAAATAGAAATCTTTTGTAAAATTATAAATATCTTTAGTGTCACTTTTGATCAATTTATTGCATCTTTTCTGAATAAAAGTATTAATTTCTTTCAAAGAAAATGTTATTGACCCCAAACTTTTGAACGGTATTTATTTTGTTTTTTTATTTATTATAATTTAAATAAAATAACTGGAAAAAAACAACCCACTCAGAATATATGAACACAACACCTTTGAACCAAGCTAAAAACTTTAATTGTAATGCATTTTTTTTTTTATCTCTATGACTCACCATATGATAATTTCTTCAAAGGTAAAGCCAAACTTTTCCTCGGAATGCCCGATATTGCAGAGCAGCTGTATTGGAGACATAAACAAGCACTTATTTATTTTGCTTGGCAACCAATAGAGACATTGATGACTCTACTTGTACTTAAATAAGTATTCAAATTATTGCTGGAACACTGCAGGGTATTTCACACAGAGCAAAAACAAGCTCATGCTCAAAGATTTGGAGGGTAGATTTTTTCATCCTCAGGTGATTTATACAACTGATAGTACGGTTGACTTGATAAAACCTGTCAGACTGAAGGAGCTCATAAACGCCTGCTAAAATATGACAATGCTGACAACATAAAGATAATTTATGAGCTGAATCAGTGAATATGAACAAAGATTTCCAATAAAGGTTATCATATGGGGGGAGAGACAGTGTTTGCCAACTCTGACAGGTCACAGAAACAAAATAATAGATTCTACAGCCATGGGAACGTAAAAACCACATAAAGTGACATGTAATACTAATAGCAATGCCACGGAGCCATCTAAAGTGTTACTGTTTCTGCTTAAGCCCGTTGTTAGACTGGCAAGCAAAGCTGGTCGCAAGCCACGAAACATGCACAGGTCCTCGGCCTCACACCTTCAGTCTTGTACTGGTTTTGTGGCAGCTGCCAGGAATCAGAATATTACAACAAAAAGATCAACTTGCAAGATCAGGAAAAGATGCAGATACAGAACTTCAGTAGTTTGAGGCTTTGAAAGCATCTGAGATTTGGGTAATTGCTCAGGTCTGCTCAGATCCTTTTATTTTAGGCCAGATCCTGTAAGCGTGGGGCAGGAAAGCCCTCAGGCGTCGACTTACAGAAGCCATAAAGTACTCTGTTTACTCCATTTCACCAAACACCAGTAAGTATTCACATACGGGACTCCTGTGTTGTAATACTAAACAGATGTACCAGATTGAACAGGCTGCTATGCATTAGGGATAGACTGTTTTTCCCAATAACCGACTAGTTAATTAGAGGTCAATTACTAATATATATATATATATATATACATATATACACACATATACATATACATATACATGTACATATACATATATACATATATACATATACATATATATATATATTAGCCTGGATGCCAGCCGAACTTAGCCCCGCCCACAACATTTTTACTCGGGCAGTTCGGTCTGGACTTGATCCGTAGAGGAGTAATTATGCCCGAACAGAAACTGTTCGGACCAATGAAATTGTCAGGGCGGGCTTTAGACGATGATGGACAGATGATAAACAGTAACGTAATCATCCACGTCATCAAAGGCGCTTGGGTTGAATTTGTTCTAATCCTAAACGGAGAACTTGTTCATATATGCATTCACCTTTACTATTTCTCTCAGAAATGATGATCGTGTTGGTAAGTACTCTGTGCATCCTTAAATTCTTTTTTTACAACACCGGCAAAGATCGTTTACACTCATCTTTTTCTTCTAACGTAACTTATTCCAGCGTGCGTGCAGACAGGGTTGCCAAGTTTTTACAACAAAACCCACCCAATTGCTAACGTTCCTCAAAACTAGCCAAAAACAAGCCCAATAGCGTTCCAGGGGGGGTTCTCCGGGAAAAAAAGGCATTTGGGGGGTAAAATAAGTGTTATTTTGGCAGGGCTGGCAGCTAGAAATCGCATTCCTGGGTCTGTATATCACATAATTGGGGTCGCTTCAACCCGCGGACATGGCAACACAGTGCAGTTGAGTTCTGTTGACATTTGACAACTAACGTTATGAGTCGCTCCGTTACTCTGATTGGTTGTAGGTCTATCCAATTGAGGTCTTTCCTGGTTCGGTTGAAACACGCCCCATAATCACAGCCCAACCGAGCAGTATCAGACTCAAATTCTGAGTAGAATTGAGTATGACGACGTCAGGCTATATATATATATATATATATATATATATATCAATTTAAAGAGATAGTTCACCCAAAAATTACAATTTTAGTTTACTCACACTTATGCTGTTCCAAAGCTGTATGCATTTCTTTCTACTGTTGAACACAAAAGAATGTAAAAGAATGTTGATACAATTGACTTCCATTGTGTGTCTATGGAAGTCAATGGGAACCGAAACAATTAAGTCACCAACATTCTTCAAAATATCTTCTTTATGTTCCAAAGAAGAAAGTCATACATGCTTGGAACGACATGAGCGTGAGGATGACAGAATTTTCATTTTTGTGTGAACTATCCCTTTAATGATAGTGAACTAATCATTCAGACAACCTAAAAACCAGTCATACAGTATATAGTTTTCATATCCTTATAAAACATGTCCTTCAGTATCAGAGTGAGAAAACTTTTTGATAAGTTGGGATTTAGGGAGTTAAAGTCAGCATGAAACAAAAGTTGCAATAGTCTTCTCTTCCCTATTGTGAAACGGCTTCTGCAGTGAGAGAGAAGAAAAAAAAAAGTAGGGCAGGACTGGATTTCATCCTTCGGCAATTGATTGGATCATAAAAAGTTGGGCATTACTAACTAAATGGAAAAGATCTGAATGCCAGTTTGCAGTTGTGGAGGATATTTAGTCCCACTCTCCTCCGGAATTTGTCATGAAGAGAATATGAATAAATAATACACAATAAAAACTGCAAACTTCTGTTAAAAAAAAACTATTCCACTTTTGAGATGACAAACCTTGACGAAGTTGTTCAGGTGGCCGAGTTTGCGCATGTTCGAGACTCCCTGTTGTTTGGCCACATTCTGGAGGATCTCTCGCATGTTCTCAGACGGGTCTGGAATAAAAAGATGACAGAAGAGATGTGAGCCACATCAGGGATACAGAGATGGGAACACGGAGACATTACGCCCCGGCCTAGAACAGCAAGATCAAAGTTATCCGCACCATTTCCTCTATTGGTGTGCTACAAACACAGGAAGCAGAGAATTGCTTTCTGGGATGGAATCAAACACAGTATAGTAACATTAGAAACTAGCACGATACAATAGGTCATAGTGTGTTTGCTAAACATATTGAGAGTTCCTGTCATATAATAAATTAACAGCTTCTCATAAATAAAACCCTTTGCTCAGTTTTGTAAGGAAGTCTTGTAGCATGCATCAAGAGCCACTGAAATGTCCACCAAACTGCAATAAACCAGTTCTAGTGTGGATAGAACAAACTATGAAGCTGATATAATAACAGGTTTTGATAAATTTGTCACAAGAATATCTAAAAAGAACACTGACGAGTGACCACCATTCAGGGCAAGGCAATTCAAATATTTCACTCTCAATATTTATTTTCCACCAAAATCCAAACTAAGCCAAAAAAAGGGAAAGTGGCTGATTTTCTCTCATATTTGTTAAGTAGTATAATAAATCGAAGATTATTCCTTTTTATTGTGTAAAACAATCTTACATAAAATACAGACACTAATAACAGGACTTTTCATGACTTATTTCCGACAGCAGTCACACAGGATACATGTTCAGTCATCTGTACCGAAACAAAACAAAATAACCAACCACAGAGAGGCTCCCTGTTGCCAAAAACAGTGACAATCAGGGGCCTATACCATGAAGCCGGTTTAGCTGGCTAGCCAGATATGTTTAAGCTTAGTTTGTGCCAATCCTGGGTTTTAGGTACCATTAAAGTGGTTTGGCTTTTAGCAGTGTTCATCTCCATAGTAACTTACTCTCCATGGCTAACCTGCTCCAGGGCAGGTTATGTTCTGGATAAGAGATCTCAAACTGAAAATAGACCAATCAGCTGCGAGCAAAGTGACACACCTCTGATGCAATTAAGCCACTCCCTCTGTTTCTACTCCAAATTAAAGGTCACTACATGGCAAATGGTTTTAAAAGACTAAAGTGTCTGGCTTTTAACAATGCTTATTTATTATAATAATAATTTTGAATGACTTAGATATCATTTAAGTAATTATTATACCCTTAATCACTTACACATGTATCATTTTAGTTAATCAATCATTAATAGGCACATAGTTAAAATTAATATAAATAGCCTATATAAAGGTCATACAAATAAGCTTTAAAATCAATAAATAAAGCTATAAAAATGACTACATGCGAGTTTAAATGTTCAATTCTCTCTATATATCAACTAAACTAACTTCATAACTTTTACTTGTACTGACTAAGTAAGATTTTTCTTAAAGTTGACAGCTTTCATAGACAGCTCTTTTCTTCTTCCTGTTTACATTTGTTTAAATTCTTAATATTTTCAATCATGTAATATTCTGCAGAAGAGATAAATCAATTTCGCTGCTTCTCTCGCGAGAAGTAGATGTCAGTTTCACTGATCCACAGCATGTGATTGGCTGTTCAGTACTGATGTCACAGCTAAAATCCTAAACTCAGGATCAAAGCCTGAGTTGACAGAGAAAGTTGATGAGCTGCGTCATGGTACCAATAAAGCTTGATTGCATCGGTTTGGTTTTGTCAACTCAAAACCAATCCTGTAACCCTGAGTTTGTTCAACTACCTTCATGGTACAGGCCCCGGGTCTTGTCGAAATACAGGTACACTGCCTTTTAAATCAGGCATATAAGGATGCATTGTACAGACATTTATAATGTTACTAATTATTTCTATTTCAAATAAATATAAACTCTGTTTTGAATTTTGGACTTTATATTCATCAAAGTCAGCACTGAAACTGCTTTCAACACTGATAATATAAAAAAATGTTTCTTGAACACCAAATCAGCATATTAGAATAATTGGTGAAGGAGGAAGACTGGAGTAAAGGCTACTGAAAAACAAGAAAACACTTATTTTAAAACAGTTATTTCACTGTTTTTACTGTATTTTTGATCAAACAAATGCAGCCATAGAGAGCATAAGAGACTACATTCAAGAACATCTTTTCAACTGTAGTGTATGTCAGCAGGACTTGATGATGGAAACCAACAGACAGTAAGGCCAAATGGGAAAACAGCCTCAGGGTAAACCTATCAGCAAAGACAGCACACAATCATGAGCCAGCAACAGCTAATGAGCTACTTTTCCCTACAAAATAAAAACACTAAAATCCCAAGCAATACCAAAGTTAGTTTGGTATATTTAGTAATACTCTTCACAATACAAACTATTAATACCATTACCATAATAATGTTTAATTTTGCCCTTTCAAATTTGAACCCAAAGGTGTTAGGTGCTTGGAAAGAGGCATACTGTATAAAACAGACCCATAACAATCGTATTACTAAATAAAAACTATGATATTGTGTGCACCACAATAAATAAATAAAAAACAATAGCTATATGTACACTACACACTGAGCTGACATTTACAATTAAGATTTTGATTTGTCTGTTGAGCTGTACGGCGAGAAACCAGAAGCAGAATGAACTATAAAGTGTCATTCACAGGGATGTCTGACAGCTCAATTGACTTGTTAGGTGAATCTCTTTGCTGATCACACTTTTCTATGGCACTAGATACATAAATCAAAAACAACAACAAAGCCAAATTATTTCTGAATTAATTCAGCAGAATTAATGCATTCAAAAGGAAGTGGTGTTTACAACAAGGTCCCTTTAGTTAACAAAAGTTATGCAATAACTAACAGCAATACATTTGATATAGTATTTATTTACTCTTATTTAATATTAATAATAAAAAATACAACACTTTATTGTTTTTAGTGCACATTATCTCATGTCCATTAAATTATATAAACAGATACAACTTTAGATTTTTTAATAATTCATTAATACATTGAAATTAACATTAACTTAGTAGTAATATTATACTTATAAATTAACATTAACTTGGAGTAAAACATTATTTAGAAGCGTTCCCAACCATTGTTAGTTCATGTTAACTAATTGACAATTACCATCGCACACCTGTTGGTAATAGATAGGTGCGTAGGAAAGAGGATAAAAAAAAATACAAAAATCTCAAAAGTTAAAGGACATCCCCACACACTATCGATATTTGCAGGAGATATCAAAAACTTTTTATTAGCAACATTTCTGTCTCATGACCTTCATCATCAGGCATATACCTGAGTTGCCTGATGAAGGTCATGAGACGGAAACGTTGCTAATAAAAAGTGTTTGATATCTCCTGCAAATATCCATAGTGTGCGGGATTACTTTAGTTTATGTTAACTAAAATGTTAAGTAAACAAACTGTTAAGTCTATTCAGAAAAAAATATAATTAATTCAGCAGAATTATTGCAATAAATCCTACAACAGCTTACGTATTGTTTTTTATTTAAAAAAAATAAATGACATAATATAAAAGTGAGTTTTGCATGCTTTCTGCAGCACGCTGTGTTTTGCTATCTACACCCTTTGGACCCTACAGACCTGCAATGCTGGACATGAATAAGAGACATATCACATATGATATCATGCAACCTGTACATAATAATACAAACATTAGAAACCTCTAACACCATCTGTTATTCTCTGTATTAAGTATTTTATACTTTAAAAGCATAGATAGTATATAGATGTGTGTGATGGCTGTTGTCTTAGTTTAAGGCTGTGTCTCAAAACCTAGTGCCGCACGCGTTTTGGGAATCATAGGCGGGTTTGGGACGCGCGAAGCTGACATTCTAAACAAACCTATGATGCCCAAAAATGCTGCCTAGGTGGGCAGTTCATTAGGTTAATTTCACTTACCTCTTGTGAGATCGAGCGGTACATTTTCCTCCCCACTGTCATTCCGACCTGTTTATGTAAGACAAAATAAGACATTGAGAAAAGGACGCTTGGGGCAAGAGTAGCTGAAGAAGACTGCATCCAATTATCCTAAAGCATCTGTCAAGCGGCCGAGCAGAGTCAGTTTAATCTCACCTCGCATCCGTATACTTCGGATAGGACGGCCTCGGATGCTGACCGCCATCTTTACCAGACACATTCACAACACCGGAAACCTCGAGGAACATCGCGAGAACCGGACCTGGGCAGACTGTTGTGTCCATAGAAATATATATACATAGAGACCTCCGATAGATATTTAAACATAAATTCGCCATATTGGAACGGTCGGAGCAAAGCCGATCCATCTGAGTTGATTGCGTCTGCTTCTCTGCAACCGTAGTTCGATTCATTTATGAATATTTATATTGCAATAGACTTCAGCAGATGATTTTGTCAAACTATCACAATACAACAAGATGAAGGCGTCAGCTAACACAATATTAAAAAGTTGCAATAGTATAAAAAGTGTAATATTGACTAATACATATACAAACCACAAACTAACACATCCTCAATCTCACCTGTGAAAGGTCATCCTATTTCTTCAGGAATTGAAATCTCGGCGGTTTCACAACCAGAAGCTGCGCAATGTTGGGGCACCATTGATTTTACTGTGAATGACGACACGTTGACCGTTACAAGATGGCGGGCGTGTCGACGTGTCTGGAGCGGTCCAATGTGAAATCCACGTATTCAACCTATGGTTGTGTCTGCACCTCTAGCTGTCTGACTCGAATGGATAAATAACATGTAAAATAATAATTTAATTAATTTAAAAAATAAAAATGTATAATTTAATTTACCAAACGTACCAAACAATGCAGATTGGCTAAAACAGGTGTGATATGAATCCGATTTGATGTTTTTAAATGGTATTTTACTGGTGTTTTAATAATAGGCCGATAGAAAATAATAGTAGAGCCCAAAAATAATAATAGAGCCATTCACACTTTTTTTTCTCATGGAGAAATTCTTACTATACCATACGTCATATCTTATTTGAACTCTTTATTAAATGGAAAAGTGATTTACTAGGAAGAAGTCATTACTGTTATTACTTATTAGAAGTCGTTACTATCAAAGATCGTAAAATGTTAAAGAAATCATATTTTGTGCAGCAAAACATTATTTGCAGAAAGTTTATTAAAAAGTATAAACTCTAATAATTATCATGCAACTAGATTGCATTTTTGGCATTATACTTTTTCAATTAGGCCTATAGTGGTGTGAAATACAGAAATTCAATTTAGTCTTCAAGACCTCTCTCAATCGCTGTATTTTTGGCTTCAATAATTCGAAATAAGTGCTTTTATTTATTTATTGACCAAATTTCACTGTAACTTTACATATAAGACAAAATAGCTTCATGGCTTTGTTGACTAAATTAGGCTATATAGACAGATAAGAAACTCTTTCAATAAGAAAACTACTAAGACTGTGAGCTTTGCAAAGTGTTTTTATATGCTACTGTACCTCTTATTCAGAATTTTTTTTGCTATATTCTATTTTCCTTTTTTACAGTTTTTTAAAATTATTATTGTATGCATAATTGTATAATGTTCAGTATTTGAAATTGAATGTTTGATGTCTGCTCAAAAATGTGTGAGTATAGGCCTACTGCAGTATGTTGTTTAAAAAAAAAGTAGTTTATCTATACAGTCTTTAATTTTTTACAATATTTACCAATATTCACAAGATATTGTGACTGTTAAACTGGCTTTTTCTCAGATTTTCTTTCCTTCTTTGTTCAGTGTTGACCATAGACAGTAAAAGAGGTGCTGGCCAATCAACAATAACTGTAAGTAGGCTATATCATCTAGGTCTTTTGGTAGAAATTGTGATTACCATGGAAAGTTCACAATCCGCCTGTCACATAGCCTACTATATGGTTATAATTCGTGTTTATGGACATAAACAAACTACAAGCACCACGATTAATTTAAACATAATGTGTAATAGTACCTCATCTCCAGTGGGTGTCGGTGTTCTGTCTTGTTTATCTGACTGCAACAATGTGAGGAGAAGAAGAAAAAGAAGAAGCGTCACGTTGCGGCAAAAACAGGTATCGCACTTTCAGCTGTAATCATATGTAAGTTTATTTTTTGGAATTAGATTTTCTTACACTTTCATGATATTTCATTCATGGACATTATGGTTTTGTGTATAACTGCTAGCGTTAATATTCGTTAACAACTATCAATAAGCTTTTGAGGAAGAATAGTGAGTTAGGTCACTTTAATTTAGGTTTAAGGGATCAATAGAAAAAAAACAATAAAAACGTATTCGCAGTTGCATTCAAAGTGTCTGTTCTACTGTAATATTCATTGTTTAACTTGTCTGGTTTAGTAAAATTGTGTCGTTATTTGTCTACAGAATAAGTGAGTGAAGGTACAATGGGGCGTTCCTCTAAAGACAAACGAGATATATACTACAGGCTGGC
Source organism: Gobio gobio (assembly GCF_949357685.1). Classification (NCBI taxonomy): domain Eukaryota; kingdom Metazoa; phylum Chordata; class Actinopteri; order Cypriniformes; family Gobionidae; genus Gobio; species Gobio gobio. Next base: position 30,095,539 of record NC_137107.1, read on the forward strand.
GAAGGAAGAGGGCTGGAGAGCGAGAAGTGCCTTCAAACTCCTGCAACTGGATGAGGAGTTCAACCTTTTTAAAGGCAAGATCTTAATTTTGCTTCAGTCTGCATTGGATAGTGGATGAGTCACAGGCTATGTCTTAAAAGCTTGTGAACTGCCTACATAGACAACATCAAAGTAGGCTTTTATATCCAAATGACTGTGGATGTCCTGCCCGCAGGTGTTAGTCATGCTGTGGACCTGTGTGCCGCACCTGGGAGCTGGAGTCAAGTCCTGAGCCGCAAACTCCGGTCGGTTAAATGCAAATGCACTCTGTCTGTAGTGCATGATAAAGTGTAAACAACAGATACATATACTATTCAGTGAACATTGTGTTGCTTTATTTGCCACTTCAACTCTTTTCTGTCTTGTTTCAGTGGAAAAGACAAGAGTGAAGAGGTCAAGATTGTGGCAGTTGATCTACAAGCCATGGCTCCTTTGCCAGGTGTCACACAAATTCAAGGAGACATAACCAAGGTGCAGTAGCAGGACAGTTAAACTTCAATTCAATATAAAAATAACAGCACTGTGGTCTTGGTATGAGCAAAACTAATGCTGCCTTCAAGTGCTATCGGAAATGTCATAATTCCCACTTCAGAAGTCGTGATTACAAGCTTGTTGCATTCAAATGCTTTGTGGTCGGAATGAACAGGAATCATGGACCCCAGGTTTATTCGTGCCTATTTATTGGGAAAATCGTATTAAAATCAAAATGATACAGTATGTAACGTTAGCGTCCCATTCACTAACAACCATAAACATTCACGATGCCATCCAGATGGCTTTCTGCCGATTTTGTAATTTCGGTCAAATGCAGGCTATTTTCACTGTGTATAAAAAATACAATATGCTTAAAAAGAATATTCATATATGTAAATTGGCACTACATTAAAGGGTAACTTCAGTGGTTTAGCATTAGGCTTTGTATCAGTAGAAACCCAGTAGTATATTCAAATTATGGTACTTTCCCCCCTCATATCCCCCTGAGACGAGATAATTATGCATTTTATTTTTGGAAAAATTCCTCCGAGGATGCAAATATCGTCATTTTGCATCATCGGAGGATTTTTTGGCCAGAGGCAAAGACTACAGCCACTAGATAGAGCTGTTCCGCATGTTATCAACCCACCCATAGGGGAAAGATCTCAGGCACAGAATGTAGACACAGACGACCACAATCATAATAATGGAGCGCGGTGCAGAGCAAAGTGAGTGTTTCAACTTTTCAATGAATTCCTGTGATAGTTTAGCTTCCATATGCGATCTGAAAACGTGCCAGACTGGCGCTTAACGTTACCTCAGCTCTGCTCAGCTCTTCGTGAGGAATGAAATCTGACACTGCTGCGTCTGTGACGTGACTTTCGTTCGGTTCACTCACACTTTATTGAAAACACGCGTTCAGTTTTTAATTGTAGTGTTTATTCTCTAACTGAACTAAATGACTGTATTACCATGAAGATCAAAACGACGGTGTACGGAGTGGCCTCTTAGGGCAGCGAAGCAAGTGCATTCTGGGAGTTGTTGTCTTTCATCCACATGAGACAAAAATACATTTTCTGTCTTTTCTCAGTCTAGAAGGCACCAAATTCAAAAATAATTTCACATTTCTACTACATAAATGACCCAGTTTAAATACAAAGCTTAATGCTAAATCACTGAAGTAACCCTTTAATGACAAGACAAGACGATCTAGCTGGTGTGGGGGGAAAAAAACGAATAATTGTTAGCAATGCGACCTCAGTCTGAACAGTCAAATCGGAATTCATGAGAGTTTTACGTCACTCTAGAGCAACTTTCGTCACAATTCTGTGCTCAAGGGAGTCACTTCAAAGATTTTACGTACCCAAAGTTATCAAGACTTCGAAAGGTAGTCAGTGGAAGGACAGTGTGTCAGAGATCATAAGTATTACAGTGTACATGTAGGATCGTATCATAAATGTTTAAAAACTCTGCTCTCTTTTTTTTAGTTTTATTATATTGCCTGTGCATAAACTCGCTTGCTTCTGCGGCAGATCACGCTATGAATAAACATGTAATCGCTTACTTTAATGTCCTCTGTGTTTACTTCCGTATGACAGCTGCTGCGTGATGGCAATGAATCGAATTGGGCACTAAGGCTCGCAGTGTGAACGTAGCCTATGTTATCCAGGCATCATGCTGGAGAGAAAACAATGGAATAGACCCATTTCACATTTCTGGGGTTCTCCGAGGCGGAAGTTGTCATAGTTGGGTAAACTTCTACAGTGTTAGTGTAAAATGGATTCTACAACAAATATCATGTTTTGCATTCCAATTTGCACGAATAGCAAAAGGGAAAATCCACAATAGTGTTTCTATGACTTTCCAAAAGAGGAATAAAAAAAATATTGAGAGATTATGTTGATCATAAAAGAGAAAGATGTCAAATTTACCTTCACTCCCTCAGCACTTTTAAAGAGGACCTATTTTACTTTTTTACGTGTTCAACTTTATTTATTTTCAACTTTCTTTAGGGTGTAATGTTGCTGTTTAAGTAAGAAGTTGTTCTGCAGTTTTCGTTGGTATTGAGTTGTGTTGGTATTGTGTTGAAGCTTGCGGTTATGGGAAGGGGCGTGCCATTTCTGAAATTCGCTTGAAGTGGTTGATCAATCACAACACACTGATCCAGCTGACCAATCAGAGCACACATTGCGCTTTTTGGAAGGAGGGGCTTCAACAATGTTAAATAAGTGAAAATAAGGTGTTTTTGAAAATTCAAGCATCAAGACTTTGTTAAAAAGTGCATAATAGGTCCTCTTTAAGCAATTTTCTTTAATGTAATAGCAAGTTAAAAAAACGTGTTATAAATGTTACATTTTGGAAATGTCTGTGAAAAGTATCCATATTATTTGCAAGTCATAGCATTTTATTCTATAATGTATAATTATAGCATTATTACACATTATAGAATATTTTTTTTAAATCTGTGAATATTTTGATTGCTTTAGTAGTTCTTTTTGAGTCAAGGAAAGTAGATATTCCACCATACCAATTATATGATTGTGCCATAGATTTCTACAGCACAGGAGATTATTCGACATTTTGAAGGACAGTCTGCAGACTTAGTGGTTTGTGATGGCGCCCCTGATGGTGAGAAATAAACTTTTCTTGTATTGAACATATGATGTCCCTTTCTAGCTGGTCTAGACTATTTGCGATTTAGCTGAGTCTTAAATTGAAGGTTTTTCGTCTGTTGTCTTTATAGTTACAGGGCTTCATGATGTTGATGAGTACATTCAGGCACAGCTCCTGTTGGCGGTATGTATTGCTATACTTTGCCTTTTATTATTATTATTTTAGTAAAACTTTTCAATAGGACCCATTAGTTAACGTTAGTTAATGGATTAACTCACAATAACTTACAATGACCAATACATTTGTACACTACAGTAATTTAATAACCTTTGTTAATATAAATACAACTTTTCACTGTCCATGTTAGCTCAGGCCAATTAAATAATATTTAACAGATACAACTTTTTTTTTTTAATGTATTAATAAATGTTGAAATTAACATTTAGCTAATATTAATAAATGCTTTAGAAGTATTTTTTATTGTTCACGTTAACTGATAACTGATAATAAATGGATCCTTAAAGTAAAGTGCTATTTTATTATTACTTTTTATACAATAAATAGTGTTTTCAAAAGTGTCTTCACTTTGTGAAGAGTATCAAAAGTTCCTATTTACAACTTGTTTATTAAAGTTTTGAGCATTGTTGAGTGTGTGAACACAATGCCCAATAAAGAAAATGCTAATATTTGAATGTATTATTTACTTATTAATAGTATTAACTCCTTTAATTTGTTTTCAAATAGATAAATAAAATAGTAAAATAATCATTCTAATAGTTTTTGCTATGGTATGCTCCTGAAATTGGTAGAGAAAACCGTGAAATTTTACTGGTATTGGAAATGGAATTGTGAAAACAACACTTATAGTAAATATAATTTTATGTTTGATTTTATTGTTTACCATGTGACTCCTAGACTGATCTTGCTGGACCTTATGTTAGGTTTTCTGTTTTCATATTGACAGGCTCTCAATATCACCACACATGTTCTCAAACCAGGTGGCAACTTTGTTGCTAAAGTAAGCTGTCCCATTGTCATTCATACTTTTGTATCCATGTTGTCAGTGCAAGATTATGAGATCAATACAATGTTATATTTCAATCTCACATGAACTTCAATGTGTTGCTTCTACATAGATCTTCAGGGGAAAAGATGTGACCCTGCTGTACTCCCAGCTCAAGATCTTCTTCAGCTCTGTAACCTGTGCCAAACCACGCAGCAGCCGCAACTCTAGCATAGGTGAGAGTAGAATTTCATGAAAAGAGGGAAAGTTTTGGCAGTATTATACCTTTTTAGACATGAACCAATGTTGTTTTGTGTTTTCGCTCTTCAGAGGCATTTGTGGTGTGTCAGAATTACTCTCCACCTGAGGGTTATGTACCCAACATGTCCAACCCTTTACTGGATCACTCTTATGGTAACTTGCTCCAATACTCTATAAAAGTAGTGCTTTCAAATGATCTTGTGCTCACATATACATGGCATTTGTGCTCACTTTATTGTGTAAATGTCTATGTATTTGCCCATGTGTTCCTCCTTACAATTTAAATGCATATTTTTTTCCATCCAGATGTCGACTTTAACCAGTTAGAAGGACCAAACCGAATAATAGTTCCTTTCCTTGCTTGTGGAGATCTTAGTGCCTTTGATTCAGACAGAACTTATCCACTTCAGGTGCTGATCAGCTTCTTTCAAATCACACATGTGTGACCTGACCATGAGACCAGTCTGATGATATGCATGTTTTGCTTTATTCTCATACAGCTTGATTCTAGTAAAGAGTATCAGTATTTACCGCCCACCCAGCCTCCGATTCGGCCTCCCTACCAGCAAGCCTGTCAGCTCCGCAAGAATAACCTGTTAGCCAAAGAGGACTCGCCCTCTGGCCCGCTTGACGATGCCCTGTCTGGTTTAGATCTCAACACAATTCCAGACACGAACACAGCCACATCGGGAACCTCAGACTAATGGACATTACTGATTTTTACAGCTTCTGTTTCATTGTTTTATCATGATTGACCAACATTTATTTTTTAGAGTTTTAACACTCTCAGAAGAAGAAAAAGTGCAAATAAACAGCTTGACACTGGGACGTCTTTTACGGAGCCCCACACATGACTTTCGGACAAAAATATATTGTGGCCACAAATTAAGAATTTGTTCCCACGACTTAATTCATTCCCTCGATTTAGTAAATTGTGTCCACGTTGTACTAATTTGTTCTCTCGTTTTAATTGAACTAAAACAAGGGAACAAATTATTACAACTTGGCCACGATTTAGTATGTCCACGTTGTACTAATTTGTTCCCTTGTTTTAATTGAACTAAAACAAGGGAACAAATTATTACAACTTGGCCACGATTTAGTAAAATGATGCAACAAATATTTATATCATGTGCACAATTTTACTTGAAACTAGGGAGCGCATTAATAAAGCGTGCTGACATACAGTATTAGTAAGTTGTGGAAACAAATTGTTAAATCGTGCCCAAGATATACATATTTTTTTGTGGGACTCCATATATCTTTGTATTTTATTTACACCAAAAAAGGCCCATAATAGTTCCTTAAGGGTACCAATATGTAACTTTTAGGTACAAAGTTGTCCCTATTAAGGGTAAGGTCCGAGTGACAAGCTGTTGTACCCCTAAAGCACAATTTTTACAAATATTTTTATCATATAATTTACCTTTTATGTATTTAATTGTTTCTGTGACTTGTATTACACTCAAAATCCACAAAGATTCTCCCTTGTGAACGTTTCTTTGTATGAGTCACATAAACTACCTGACTGAATTTTAACTTTTAACTGCAGTTCTACATGTTAATAAAACGCACAACTAAATCTACCAAACAAAGAATTTGTTGTTTTTATTTGTAGATAGTTTCAGATTAAGTTTAAATCCACTAATTCCATTTTTAAGATTGTTTTGGCTCTGAAAGCAGCTATGTTTCATATCATTAATATAGGCCTGTATTATGTATACAGAATTTTTACAACCCTTTTTAAAACTCTCAGATTGATTAATGCAACCCTTTTCCCCAAAGACTGGTACCATTAGAAATACATTCACAAGCCTGCAAGTAAGAAGATCTGCCATCTGTTTCCTTTTTATTCACTTGCTCAATGGTCCATGGCATAATACTGGACAGTTACATATTTGCAGTATTTGTCCGTGTCTTCACATATATAGCACAACCATTTTTTATTTATTTTCCTGCATTCTGCTTGAGCCCAAAAAGGTCTATTCTAAATTATGCTATAATAGTCATATTTAGTAAGTAAATTAAATAAAAGTGGAATTGCTAGATGGTCGTAGATGATAGGCTTGGGGAAATCAGTCATGCAGAGAACCTTCACAGTGTTTGAGGGCGAGAAAGCTGTATGCAAACCTAGCAATGGTGCATCCTGTTCGTCTGTATGATTTTGTTTATTATTATTTTTTAATGATGACATAGATATGCTAGATATTATATGAAGACCTGATTGTCTTAACCGGTGGTGCTTTTCAGCTTGAACACACAAAATTATGATCCAGCTGTTAAACCTGTGTGTATTCTGTAAGTACATATTAATTGTATATGTAGCCTATTGAGTATTTTTCTGATTGACATCTGTGTTGCCTCACTCTTAACACTCAGCTGCTTATTTTTCAGTGAGTCTTATTGCCAAATTATCAAATGCAGGTATGTGGCTAATCTTGTGTTAATAAATTATATAATTGTTTATTTAATTGTTGGTTTCCATGTTGAATTATGCAGTTTATTATGTAAGGATGATTCAAATTTCATCAACTTTTTCAGAAACCGGCTGTAGCAAAATTAAAATGCTTGTTTAAAACAATTGAAAACCCACTTTCCTTTAAACTGTTAATATAACAGCAAAACACACTGAAATGTGTAGGATAGTGAAGTTATATGATTCTCCCAGTATGCCAAAGTAATAATATGGTCACGTCCCACTATTTTATTGTTTATTTATTTATTTTTAAATATTTATCATTCATCCCCTATATACAGATATCTCTGTTAGTCTTGGCGTGATGACTTTCAGTGGCAGGACTGAACTGACATGCTGTGACTCGGAACAGGCTATACCACAATGCTTTTTCTATGCTGAATCAAGAAACATTGGCCAACGAAATTCCACTGGTGGTTGCTGTAAGCTCGCTGTCAGTGGAGAAGAACTGTTGCAGGGAAAAGCTGGCGGAGAGCTCCGAACAACAATTATCATCCACTGTAAAAACAAACCTGATGGCAAAATGAGCCAAAATGTCACCATTACAGTCTGGAGGCTTTGTAAATTGCATCTTAACATTTTTTAATATAACAAAATACTTTTAAAAAGATGGACATAGGGGAACAGTTTTAAGATTTGTTTTCCTTTTGTTTTCATCTTTAGCTCTTTTTCGCTTTGTTTTTCTGGTTAAACTTGGGACACTGATTCTGCTCCCTTTGCTCATCTTCATCGTATTCATTTGTGTTTTCTACATGACCAAAAACCAAGGTAAGAAACCACAAACATCATGTTCTGTTGTTTACTTTTGGTTATGCGTAGGCCCAGGGGCGCCGCTAGCAATTTTGGGCCCTATGAAAGAATTTGATGTTGGGCCCTCTACCATACCAACCTAGCTATCCAAAATCTTTGTCTGCAATTTAATAATACTGACAAATTAAGCTCTGCTCGCTCAACCCAGAATGCCCCAATTGGCTGATGAAACATTGATTCAACTTAAGATACAATTTATAGAAAACAAAACTTAATGAAGTGGTCACAATCATGTCTGATCAACTCCATTCATCTTATGATGTGTCCTATCTCACGCTGTTCACTTTTCATAATCGACATAGATTGACAGATTGACAACATAGACATAAAAAAACAACATTATAATATTTAAACATAAACATACAAATAAATACCTTAATGGCTGCAACAATTATAGCACAGAGAATTTTCATGTCGGAGTGGGATATGAGCGAACGGGTGAGCGTGAGCGGTTCATGAGTGGAGCGTTTTGCTGGATTTTGCCGGAAATGCGGCATCATTTTTTTAATATTTGTAGCTCTTTGGTAGATTATACAATTATAATATATTACTACTAGTACTGTTACTACTGATAAAACCGAATCTCTGAGGGCCCCAAAAGTGTGTGGGCCCTTAGAATCGTCCTAACTTTCCCCCCTTAGCTGCGCCCCTGCGTAGGCCATCTAAAAATAATTTACACCAAATGTTGTAGATATATAGGTGTTTTATAGCCAACAACCAGACAGTAGGACAATCAAAGATCATTTTTATTACCGTGTCTTCAGTCAAGTTTTCTTTCTTTCTTTAGGGTATGAACAAAACCAAAGTGAAAATTCTGGTGTTAAATTGCATGTAGAGGAAACAGAGGTATGTACCCAATTCATATAATTAAGTATTACTACAGAAAGAAGCATCAAAACAACACTGGAGAAAGTCATAACCTATACATTTACTTTGAATGATTTGTAACAATATCTGTCGAAATGCATTTCTCTGCAGTTGTGAGTTGTTATGGACATACTTGTGAAAAAATATGCATTTTTATGCTGCATTTCAACATAAAACGTTTAAATTTTTTTCACAGATAGTAGAGGGTGAGCTATTGTACGCCACAGTGAATCATTCAGGTGCTGGTGAAAACTTTGCTCTTGCAGTGAAGTTTGAATCAGGAACTGACTACGCCACAGTGGTCAAACACTGAATAACCTGCAACACTGGATAGAAAAGTCTTTTCATGGATTTAAATGACCAAAGATGACTGCATGTGTCATGTTTTGACCAAATTTCCCACGACATGATTTTAGATGTACTGTAAGATGTAAAATAAACTTGCATAACTTGCACATCAGAAACAAGTGAATGAATTTGAGTGGAGTTGACACTATGTTTGCTTAATCTTCCAGCAACCAGGGAATTGTATTATAAAATCTTCTACCATTTTAAACTAGAATGAATCCTCACCAAAATAATACTGTTGTAGGTTATAGGATAGGTTAGCATACACAAATTATAGTAGGCCTACTTATAGCATTTAAATAGGCTAGTGGGCCTACATGCATTTCAGCAAACCAGCCATATTTCACTCCATTTCACATGTACATACACATATAGTTTCCTATTATTTTAGTTCATTTAAACCTAAACAATGAAATGTGTGTTACAAGCGTGTGTGGAAATGTCCTCATTATGTCCTCATCGATCGATTGTGGGAGTAACTGAAACCCTGCAGTGTTGTCGAGAGTCCACTAGATGGCGAGATCTGCCATTGGCAAACCACTGACGAAATGCAAAGTATGAACGTGTTTCCCTGTTAAAAGACTTGTGGAAAAAAAAAAGACTGTTGTGGAAATTAAAACAGCGTCTATGCAGTGGTGAATGCGTTATGTGAGTAACGTTATTACTATTAAAACTAAAGTAACTAGGCTAAGTTGTCTGGTAGGCCTGTTATTCATTTTTAAACGTCAAAGTGACGCGTATAGATAACAATTTCTGCCAATTTCTTTGTACATCACCACACGACCTTAATTTATCGTAGTATAGGTTTATATTTTAAATCCTTACGTAGACTCTGTAATTAATGTCAAATTGTGATTTTATTACTTACAAATTTTACTTCAGACTGAGCACGAGCACACCAGAGATTATGCTGAAAAGAGCGGAAAAAACTGAAAATTCGGTCGTTATTTAGTCATGCTCAAAAAGAAGATATTTTCAAGGATGCAATTTGTGTTCAACAAAAGAAAGAATTAAATTCATACATGTTTGGAACAACTTGAGGGTGAGTAAATCATATACGCATAACTTGCATATCTATGGAGTATGATGACAGAATTTTCATTTTTCGGTGAACTATCATTTTAAAGGTGCACGCTGTATTTTGTATAGGCCTAACTACTAAGTTTTACTCAAAGAAATTAATAGGACTACTGACATTTTGTTTTTAAATGATAAACACTTGTATGAATGAGATAAAGACAGCAGTCACCAGAGGCCTCGAACATAATTATTTTACATGCAGCAGGTGGCCTCATGGGGGCAGCCATATTAGCTACTACTAGCATACTAGACAGTAGCTTTACTCCGTAGTCCGTAAACCGTAACGTGTTATTTGACACTTCAGCAGGGGTGTCCAAACTCGGTACTGGAGGTCCACTGCCCGGCAGAATATAGCTCCAGCTTATCTCAACACACCTGTCTGGAGGTTTGTAGTATGCGTAGTACCAACCTTGATTAGTTGGTTCAGGTGTGTTTAATTGGGGTTGGAACTGAACTCTGTAGGACAGAGATACTCTAGGAGCAGGATTGGACACCCATGCTTTACTGGAATAAACCCAATTATATATGACTGAAAAAATGATAACTATACAATGCAGTTCTCATCATTAGGTGTCTGTATGTCAAAATACAACTTCCATATGGGCCAGCACAACAGAAACCCATGAGGTGTGTAACACGGTATGAAACTTAGTTATCTGTTAACTTTCCAATTCATCAGTGCGAGCTGCACTTTAAAATCTGCCAACTTTGCTAATGCACACTTTTCTAGATGCAGTTGTTTATGAGCCAATTATCTGAGCTGTAAATGCCATCTGACTAATCACTCCGAATTCTGGGGAAAATATGCCAACACTGATTGGTCCATTTCCCAACCCAAATTATGCTTTATAAAGCACCCCTGGCAAAATATCTATTCTCTTATTATGTATATTTAGGATTAATAAACTGATTTGTATGTTATTTCAACTCAAAGGTGCCTTAAAGCATCTAAAACCAACCTAATTACCAGATGTCCAAATATTTGATACCATTTCAGTACACCATATATAAGAACGTAATCATAAACGAATCATAGACTGTCGCTGTAATCACAAAGTTTTCCCCCTTCCCGAAGGAAATCTGTGGATCATTTTGATTAGAGGAAGGGAAATCAAGCAGATGAAGGATAACGTACAGCCTAGTGTCATGACAAGCATAAAGAAATATGACTGATCCGTCTGAGGTCACATGACTCAGCCATCATTCTCAGAGGCAAACGCTTGCGCCTGCATTTCACTTCAGATGGGCTCTGAATTGTAATGCACTGGCTCTTTTTTACATAACTGTAATTCCGCAATCCCACATTTTGCACGGAATTGTAACAATAACTAGCACACTGTATCCCACTTGTTCACTAGTGACATATGATCATTTGTCATGAATTACAAAATACAAGAGAAGAATAACGTGAGCTCTGGGAAGCATCCAGATTGTTCCATATGGTTTTCCCTGACATAAAGTGGCTGCCTGGTATGTATCTCGGTGCAATAAACGAGTGACTGTTCATCTCTCTCTCTCTCTCTTTGTCATATACGCACCCTCACGCTGTCTTTCTCCCATACTATGCAGATGTAAATGGACCGAATTACTGCATAAACAACAATGCATGAACCCGTTCTCATGGAAAACCACAGTCTGATGAGAGAGAGACAGACCGTACATGCAGTTTTTATGAGGTAAGATGTTATTGCTCAAAACCCTTGGCAATCAGAGGGGAACCTGCCTTATTAAACCAGAAAATAAATGCATTACACAAGTAAACTAGAAACCTGCTGCAGAAGGTGGTACGAAAGGCAAATATAGCTATGATCAAACAAAGATGGGATTCTTCTTTCAGTCTAAGTGGAACGAAATAATACATTTGTAAACTTGTGCACTGATTTTTTTTCCCCTCTACATACTGCAGATCTGCACAAAAAAGACAATACCAACAGACGTGTGGTAAACAGTTGGCGGTATCATGGCTGAGAAAAATGGGAGACTGTGAGTGAGAAAGAGAGAGACTGAGGGAGAAAAATCGAGCTGCTGCAGTATCCCTACACTGTTGAGCCTTGGACTGCGTGACTGACTGGTGTGTGGCGAGAGAGAGAGAGAGAGAGAGAGAAGAAGGGAGGGGGGATGGGAAGGATCTCGCTTGGATGAGGAGCAAGCAGTCAGGCAAGCAGCAGCATCATCTCTTTTGTGGCGCGCTGCTGAGGGAACTGGCCGTCTAGAGCCGTGTAGGGCGCTTACTCCTCGCAGGCGCGCACAGCGCCACCGCCTCTCCCGCACTGGCCGCCGCAGGGACAGCCTCCTTCACAGGCGTAGCACCGCTTGTTGCAGCGGCACCATGGCGCAAGCCGCTAAGCAGCTCCGCAAGAACAAGGACCTACAGGAGCTCGCAGCCCAAGAGCTGCGAGAGAAGGAGGAGGAGAAGAACAAGAAGAGGAACCGATCGAGAGACCGCAGACGCAAGGTATGAAAAAAAGCATCCTGCTTGCTCCTTCCTCTTTTTTCCCTAGTGAAGGGAATACGCACACACCTTCACACATATCACTGACTCATTGTGTTAACCAGTCAGCTAGAACTGGTCGTTCACAGATTGTGTTTAAGGAAGATACTCGTCTGGTGGGGTGGACGAGGGGGGGGGGGGGGGTCATGACTGAGATTATTGTTTAAGTAGCCCCTCGGTCCTCAGGGAACATCCTGTTTGATCGATTTAGAGCGTCGTTTTTGACTGATGCTGCATCAAAGCAGACCTGATTGCTTTATGTATTCAGATGCCGCTCCATTGTTTGTTGCGTTCCCTCCATCTGTCATCGGCGTATTACACCACCTAGTGAATGCACATATCGATGCGGTAAGCGTGAACTTTGGCAGAACGTGAGCGCAATGTCTGCACCTGCCTTTGCCGCCCATTCTCATTACAGTTTTTTTTATGGTGGAGCTGAAGTGCATTATGGGAGCTCTGCTGCTCTGAGCCCTCTGGCTGCCTACTTACCTTACCTTCCACAAATTTGCATGCGATGATGTATGGTCACATGCATGCAGATTTTGGGTTTACACGAGAGCAGAGGTACACGTGACTCAGGTTAGCAGCGAAGATCAGCAGAGACCAGGGTGGTGACTTATCTCACGTCTGCTCACCAAGGCTCATAAAACCTGTCAGCTTAGCATTTATCAACGTGTTCGCCTAACTATGCGATCGGGCAGAGATATGTGGCCGGCGGTGGTAGAATGTCAGTGTAGCGCCAATTAACAGAACCGAGATGCCGAGACACAAGCAGTGACACTGAGAGCGAAAAAAAGATACTGGAGGAGTCTAAAGATCACTCTGAGGACTGTCCTTGAGGGTTGGCTTTTTAATCTTCAGTGGGACATCTGATGAAGCATTTGTCAAGGCTGTCAGTGACCTCTTGAGATTACACGGGGTCTGGTAAATTGAAGTCGGGACGTGTTTGATGACACTGTTGCTTTTTTGATTTGATTGAAATAGCGTTGTGTTTAATAAGCAGTTAAGGACTCACTCTGAGTATTTTATTTTTCTGCAAGCCTTGAACTTTAATAATCATACATTCAGACATTTTTGTAGGGGGAATTTCATTTAAAGACTCAAAATGCAGATGTTAATATTTGTTTCCTAGGGCCTAATATCATGTGACTTTACTGTAATTCACGATACAAATGTTTTTATGAGCTTTACTGAAAATTGTGCAGCTGCAGGCATAAACCAGTGCACGTGTGTGCAACCATTGGCATGCAGAAGGGTAAACAATTGGCACACAAGCAAAAACAGAGAGCGAGGAATATTATATGATTATACTTTTGCTGTTTAATTTAGAAATGTTCAGAATTCAAATTCGACAAGAGGAAATCAATAAAAATAAAACACGTTGTGAGTCAAGCTTGCTATTCTTGCTATCCAAATTGCAATATATTCTGACAATTTTGCGATTAAACGGAAGTAGCAAGAGAAAAGTTCTGTAGTGAGATACACATCCGGGTGTAATAGATTATCTGAAAAAAAAGGGGGGGGGGGGGGACTTGGTTCCTGGCATCGGTTGTTGATTGGAATTTGAGATGTTGGCATTGCACTAAAAAATAATGTTAGTAGATTGTGGATTTAAAGGGATAGTTCCCTCAAAAGTGTATATTCTGTCATAATTTGCTCACCCTCAAGTTGTTCCAAACCGGAATGAATTTCTTTCTTCTGCTGAACACAAAAGAAGATATTTTGAAGAATATGGGTAACCAAACAGTTGATGGACCCCATTGACTTCCATTGTATGGAAAAATACTATGGAAGTCAATAGGCACCATGAACTGTTTGGTTACTGACATTCTTCAAAATATCATCTTTTGTGTTCTGCTGAGGGCAGAAATTCATAACAAGTTTGGAACAACTTGAAGGTGACTAAATGATGACAGAATTTTAATTTGGGTGAAATATCCCTTTAAATGGACAAAATGTTTGGAGACGTCTAGCATATGTCTTCACAGAGAAGTTTGCTGTTTTCACTGGAAGTTTGAGTTAAAGGTGCACTGTGTAAATTTTACCAGCATCTAGTGGTGAGGTTGCGAATTGCAACCGCCCAACGCTCACCCGACCCTTTCGAAGCACACAGAGAAGCTACGGTGGCCGACACAGGACAAAGATGCCGTCGTCAGAGAGAGCAGAGAGTAGCTAGCGCTCTGTAGAGCAGATTGTCCGTTTAGGGCTACTGTAGAAACATGGCGGCGCGAAATAGTGACTTCACTGTAAGGGGACCCGCAGTGTATGTAGATGGTTTATTCTAAGGTAATAAAAACATTATGTAAGGTCTTTATACACCACTGAAAACATAGTTATGTATATTATATTGCATTTCTGTCAATAGATCCTCATAAATATTACACACTGCACCATTAAGACATTTTGTTTAAACATTGTGAGATTAAAAGTAGGGCTGGGCGATATATCTGACAAGCGGAGCCATATCCCATTAATTATCACGGACGTATCGCCTGCGATAATTAATGTGATATGGCTCCGCTTGTCAGTGAACTACGGCTCTGTGTAGTAAATACCGCTCCATCCGAAAGCAGGTGATGGCGATTTACTACTAATCAAGGAACCGGCTTTACTGACGAGATGCGCTTAACAATGTCATGCGATATATCGCCCAGCCCTAATTAAGAAAAAAAGAAACATACATGGATGAATTCATTCACGATTTATAAAATGGATTTACAAAGTAGATTGATCCCTCCAGAAGTCAATGTGGAGCAGTGTTTGCTATTAAAAATGGCACTTCATGTCACAAGGACCCTTGTTCTGTTGGGTGTCATTGTGCTCCTGAAATGTGTCAGTTTTGCTGAAGCCTGAAAGTGTTTTGGACATTTCATGGCCTTGTGAGATTTCAGCTGTTGGTGGACAAACAGTTGTGTTGTGATTTTTACACCTCCCTGAGGTGAAGGTCCAGAGAAAAATGATGTCAAGTGTCCACAGTGTGAGACAGAGAAACTAGCTGTGTTTCAAATGGAATATACATGCATACTACACAGTATACTGCATGCTATATAATTAAAATATTTTTATTTTGCAACATTTAGGGGTGGGGCAAAATATTGATTGGGCAATATATCGTTGTCCTTCTCTGTGTGATATACGAGAATCGATACGCTGGCGCCAAATATCGATATTTTAATTAATAAAATAAGGCGCTCTAAATAGATTTCCCTGCTCTCAGCGCCGCTACTTCATGGCTCCTCGAGGTGGCGCTCAACACATGAATGAGGGAAACTTGAACATAAGTTAACTAGCCTAAGCAAACAAGTTTTTTAACGGGATGGCGGACAACAGTGTGAGTAAAATAATAGATGCCCCAACCACGCTTAAGTCCAAAGTCTGGAAAGCCTGCACTTAAAGGAATAGTTCAACCAAAAATTTTAATTACCCCATAATTTACTCGCCCTCGAGCCATCCCAGGTGTATATGACATTTTTATTTCAGACGAATACAATCAGAGTTACAGTATATAAAAAATGTCCTGGCTAATCCAAGCATTATAATGGCAGTGAATGACAGCCCAAAATTTGAAGCCCAAAATAAGTGCATCCATCCATTATAACAGTAATCCACACGGCTCCGGGGGGTTAATAAAGACCTTCGGAAGTTAATTGATGGGTTTGTGGAAGAAAAATATCCATATTTAATGGATGGATGTATATCATAAAATATATAGTATAACTATAAAATACACCTAGGATGGCTTGAGGGTGAGTCAATTATGAGATAATTTAAATTTTTGGGTGAATTATCCCTTTAACCTTTTCATGGGCATTTTGTTTTCATAGTTAGACAGATATCATGATGGATCATTATATGATTGTCTAGCAATATATTGATTAGCGTAGAATTGCTGTATCGTGATATTATCGGTATTGTTAGCCATGTATCGTGTATCGTATCAAATTGTGAGGTACCCTGTGATTCCCACCCCTATCATACAGTAGTACGCTATTTTGTTGTCACAAATATGTGACCTTATTACGTGCATATTTAATTTGGCGAGAGGCATCCATTTATCCTTATTTTATTTAGATTTTTGTTACATTTTAAATTACATTTTGTGCAGAAATCTCTTAAATGTCTTAGTTAGATTAAAGAGGTTAGAAAAGGATGTGACTCGTGAGGCACAAACTTGCTGTTCATTCATCACCGGAAATGTTTGGTGCATTGAATTGTGGAATATACTACACATTTTAGCGTAGTTCATGTTGGTATACCATGCATACATTTTGTTTTCTGTGCACAGTATGCATACTGCAGAAAAAGTTACAGTAAGATACTACTCTAAACATAGCCTTTAATAAAAGCAAATACAGATGCGTCAAAAGCCTTATATTGTTTCTTTAACTCTTAGAAATGGCCTATAGTGCATCACTTAGTAGCTGCATTGGTGCTTTGTAGTCTTTTACTTTAAAAAGATGGTATCTGAAGTAGAGCTGCTTTATAGAACATATTAATTACCCCACAGTACATTTATGTCTCTTAGCTGATCTTGCTGTGTGTGTAAGATCTTATGTATCACATCCATATGGCTTACACACGGCCTGGCCCAGATTCCAATACAGCAGAGAGCATGCATTTTGTCTTGTTTCCTAATAGGAAAAGGCAAGAGAAGGTGAAGTCACACGTATCAGTAAGTACCTTCAGACACGGGCTATATTTATTCCGTGCCTGAGTCCTTACCAATCTGTCCGTGATCCTGCCAACTTGAAGGGATGCGTTGCCCAGGATTCTGGAAGGTTCAGTTGTGATCTTTGGGTAGATGCTTTTGTAATGCCATGTTTACACCACTAGAGGCAGCAGACTGGGAGAGAGTGGTCCACTGAGAGTGGGAGTTACAGGTGAAATATAGCAGCATAATGTCAGAGATCAGGGTTAGCCCAAGTGCATTATAATTAAGTCCCTTCTGTGGTCGTAATAAGATATGACCACATTTACCATTGAAGCCGCACTGCTTATCTTTAATATCTCTATTGCTGATAAAAATTTAAATGTCTTTGGATGCCTGTCTAGACAACAAAATGTGAAATATCATGACAAACACCCATATACCGGTGTGTAATCGAATATTACTGACTGCCTTCCTTTTTAGAAGTCAAGGGCCAAGAAATACAATTGATTTGGACTTTTGCTATATTAGAATGTTAATGTTAAAGGGGCACTTCAGCGCTGGGAAGATGAATGTGTATTTAAACTGTGTCATTTATGTAGTAGAAATGTGAAATTATTTTTGAATTTGGTTCCTTCTAGACTGAGAAAATTTATTTTTGTCTCACTCCCAGAATGCACTTGCTTCGCTCCCCTACGAGGCCACTCCCAAAGCCACGGCTATTGGTTATCTCTTGCCAACCGCGGCTCCACCCCAACGTCGTATTGATATTCATAGTAATTAGGGATGCAACAATACAGTTAGTCCACGGTTCAATACATACCTCAGTTTTTAACCACGGTTTTCGGTTCGGTTCGGTTCTGATGGCTTGTCACATCAGTTTTTTGTTATTCTATTATTAGGCGATAGGAACAGTAAGAGGTTAAGGAGAAAAAAGACTATTTTTTATTGCAATACTCTTTCTTTATTTTACCTAAAAGAATTGAAAAACCTTACTTAAACTTAAAACTTTACTTAAAAAAAAACCTTGTACACATTCCTAGTGTATAGTATAATATAAAATAAATATACCCTATATAAAGATGTACACTGGCAAATCAGAGCTGTACAGCTGCATTTAAGTATGAAATTGAATGAATAAATGTAATAATAAAACGCTACATAGACTACACTATAAAATATACATTGATTCTTATTAAAGCTACTGTATTAGTTTTTCAGTCAAGAGCAATGAGTGATTTTCTCCTTGTCTTTTGTTGTTGTATTAACATTAAAGGGATAGTTCATTCAAAAATGAAAATTCTGTCACAAGAAAGGAATACAGGTTTGGAACAATATTAGAGTGAGAATAATGACTAGAATTTTAGAGGTGAACTGTCCCTTTAAGGACGGCGTGTTCACTACTGCACTGTCAATTTAAGACCTCCGTTCATCTAATGAGCTGAGGTAAGCACGGCTGTCATTCATGGCGTGTGTCCAGTAGGGCTGCAACGACGCGTCGACGTCGTCGATGACGTCGACTACGAAAATACGTAGTGAAATGCGTCGACGCGTCGGCGGCACATTATTTACGTTCTAGAATGGAACAGAAGATCTAGAATAATGGCAGCTTCTGCTCCCGGGCATAGTGAAAATGATCATTTATCATATAAAGCCAGACCGCGACATTCAAAAGTGTGGGAGTACTTTAAACAGAAGCCGAAAAAAACTGTGCTTTGTTCGCTCTGTAACGCCGGTTTCACACTGTGCGCGGTGGCAGAGCAGGAGCTGTGCGCGTGGAGAGCGGGAGTTTTCACACTGCAGTCAGTGTTGCCAAGTCCCAGTTTTTTCCGCGGAATTGGGCTACTTCTACACTGTTGCCGCGGGCTGTGTCTCATGCCAGCGGGTTGAAGCGATCCCAACTATGTGATATTTAGCCCCGGGAATGAGAATTTTAGCAGGCAGCCCTGCAAAAAAACCACACATATTTAACCCCCCGAACGCGATGTTTACCAGAGAACCTCCCCGAAACGCGATTGGGCTTGTTTTGGGCTAGTTTTGAGTAATGAATGGGTGGGTTTTTGGGGGGCCTCCCGAAACTACTAGTGTCGCGGAGCGAGAGTGTTACGGATACTCGGTGTTGCCATAGACAATAAATTAATTAATTTGGTAAATAAATATAAACAACATTTTTTTATACATCACACAACTATTTACAACACAACAGAGGTTGGTAAAATAGGCTTAGTATAGTTTTTGAGCCATATAAGCATAATAAATAAGGTTATGACTCTAAAAACTAATATCCTAACTCATATATTTTTTTTATATTGTTAAAGACCGTCAGTAATAAAATAAGAACAAATAATCAAATTATGAGCAAAAGCACAAATAAATACAGCAGAACAAACATATACAAATGAAATAAACAGTTATTTTCATGTAGGTCTAAACTAGATTGTCAGGTACAAAAATAGTAATCAAATGTAAAATATCACTGCATAGTCTGCATAAAATTATATGTCACTGCATAAAAATACAGATTAATCCTTATTAAAAGTTATTCAGTCAAGAGCAGTGAGTGGTTTTTTTTTTTGTCTTTTGTTATCTCAATATTTATATAGCCAATGACGATATTTTCCGGCTTTCCGTGTGTTCACTGTTATACGGTAGGGGGCGCTGTAGCGCATTTCCTGCACGAGAACAGAATCTCCTGATCAACACACTGCCGAAGAAGCAACGTGAGATATCATAAGCAGATGCATATGCAAAATAACGCGATCATCACCATTAAACAGCATATACATCACAACTGCCCAATGTTATTGAATGAACTGTCAACCCAGGACGAGTTATAGGACTGAAGCTTTGGGGTGTTGATGGACTCGATCTACAACATCTGTGTTTTGTTCATCGTTCAGACGTAACGTTAGTCTTTTACAAAAACGATGATTGTAACACTTGCAACAGTCAAGTGTTTATTAAAAAAATAATATATGAAGCTGGAATAAAACAGTGGGTCTGTTCTTTCTTTTGATATATTGCATGTTTAGATATTCTGTGGACCATTAAAACTTACAAACTTGACCATAAATGCTGGCGGTGACTGGCAAATTTCATGTTTACGGTGATTTAAAAGACCTAACCGACTATGTTTACGATGATACTCAACAAGACAGGCATTTTGATATAATTTTGTGTGAATATTCGCGCGCTGTGAGACGCGTGGCCGTGTGTGTGTGTGTGTGTGTGTTGTGTTGCTGCCCTTCGCGAGTATCAAACTGAGAGACTTTCTCGTCTATGAGCGCTTGGCTTGAATATTTAAATTGGCAAGGCTTAAAAATGCGCAAATAATCAGTTTCCGTGAAGATGCAGCTCTGGGAGTGTCTTTCACGCTGGCACTGAACCATCGAGCAATTCCGTAATGACAAATATTTTATGCCACTCATTCAGGGGGGGCGGGGGGTCGTTTTGGGAGGGCGGGGCGCCCCCCCTGAACAATGGTAGGGGAAACACTGACATGTATCTTCAAAATAGACGACTAGTTATACTATATTAAAACTATGCTGAAAGCTCCAGTATGTGAACCTTTTGCAGATAAATACAAGTGCATTTTCGTTTACTATTGACACAAATCAATAAGTAAATCATACTCAACTACTATAGTAAACAACTTTTCCTAATTAGGCCTACTCTGTATACATTTTATGATGAATAGTATCATTATATATTATGTTTAAAAAGCTTCTTGTGTTCATATATTTCATTATAAAATGGCATACTATGTACACTACCCTTCCTGAAATACAATTAATATTGTCATCATTCATTGATTTCATGTTAAAATAATATACAAATTCACTACCCTCTTTGAAATACAATAATCAGTAAAAAAAGAATCATAAGATTAATCCAGAAAAATAATCGTTAGATTAGTCGACTAATCGAAAAAATAATCGTTAGATTAGTCGACAGAAAAAATAATCGTTAGTTGCAGCTCTAGTGTCCAGTCTGGCGCGTTATCAGATCGCATATAGAAGCTAAACTTTCATAGGAATTCATTGAAAAGTTTAAACCAAGCGGCAACCTCCCGCAGTTTCTCTTCAAGCCAATATGGAAGTGACATAAACTGCAATTCATCAACTGGCCGCTAGAGACAGGCTCCAGAAGGGAGCAGAATCTCATTGAGCTCCATTTTAAAATGCCCAACTTTACAGCAGAAGAAAACATGTTTACAGCCTGGTACAAATTGTGGTTTTGGTCTATACAGCTAATTTTGTCCTTCATGACAACTGTGAGGGGGGTGATTTTTTTTTTTATAACTCATTTGTTTACATCATATAAAGCCTTAAATTTCTGCATAATTAAGGGCGTGGCCACTTCGAGTGATTGGTGGATAGCCATTTATCTGCTGTCTGTTAGTCATCATGTCACTTCAGCTCCACCCAGCCCATTTTCTGTTATCCGTGAGTGACGCGCTGCCAAGATGGCAACGGCCAGCTCAACCCTACTTTAACATGTGGAACTAGCTCCTGTAGTCTCTAGCCTCTGGCCAAAAATCCTCCGATGATGCAAAATGATGGTATTTGCGTCATCAGAGGATTTTTGTCCAGAAATAAAATGCATAATTCTCTCGTCTCAGGGGGACATGAGGGGGGGGGGGGGGGGGGGGGGGGGATTTTCCCTGCTGTGAATTTGAATACCATAATTCAAATATACTACCGGGTTTCTACTGATACAAAGCTTAATGCTAAATCACTGAAGTTACCCTTTAAGAAAATTTCACACACAAAATATAATGATTTCTATTACTATAGACAAATAGTTAATTGATTTCAAACCCTGAAATATAAATTTTTATCGTTCTCTTTCATCAAGATAGTAATGTGCTCTGTTAACATTGAGGAAAACATCTAGTGTTTCATGGCCCTTTAAATGTTATAATACATAGGATATTCAGTAGTCATTTGAAAGACCATTGATGCCCTATAGAAAAATGTTCACCTGTATTCTCACATGATTAGTTACTGTCAAGGCACACAAGCGGTTTATGGTCCTTGAAGCTTCTAGAATATTTTTTGCTGCAGGCATAATTGCTTTGAAATAGATCTCCTCAAAAATTAAATATTAAAGCTAAAGCTGAATCATTTTTGTCTTGACTTAAATGGTTGTATTTCACATTTTTCCATGTGACATCTAAAGTGCAAAATTGTTCGATAATTAGGACTGCTAGATTGTATTTGTTCATTTTTGCTTGTTGAATAATGAACTTTGAGACACGGTCTTTGTCTCAAACCTACAATACCAGTGTCTCCTATGTGCATAAATGTAAATGCACAAAGTTTGATAAGATTGACTTAAAATCTCACATTTTGTCAGCATCATTTGCATACAGTTTTTGATTTCTGAATCTACAGTATATTAAATATTATAAGGGCTGCAGTTCATTTCTTGGCTTTGCAGGTTTTGTGGAAGTAGGCGTAGTATTTAATTAAAATTAGTCTCAAGCGTTTTTTATTCTTTGGATGCTTGGTTGCACGGGGATATAATAGTGAGAAGTGCTGTGATACAGCAATGGTTTGTTATGTTAATATGACACTGCTTTGTATAATTAGATGAAGGAACATGTTTCGCCTTTGATATCTGAACATTTCCGGTTGATAAAGATTGGATTAATGTGTTCATTACTGTCTCGTGTCTCCTTTTACACTGTAAGTATGAAGCAAGATATTTAATTACATTTATGGAGGTGGGGGTACCTCTATGTATTCTTTGTGCCATCCACTTCCTTTTGTCATTATTTACATGACGCTAGCACATATTTGAGGCCTCTTGGGCTTAGTTACGTTTATTTCTGTTGGAACTGTTAATTATTCAAGTTTTTTTCATTTGCATATTCAAGGCTTATTATTTCTGCACACTGAATCACTGAATTCAAACTAAATCTGTTTAATATGCATAGTCAGTGGCGTGATATTATGACAGTGATATTATATTGGTACTATATTTACAATGCATACTACATTGATCAAGTATGACAACTACGCATATTTACAATGCATACTACATGGATGCACCCTACATTGATTTAGATGCATATTATAAGGATTTAGTTGCATACTACATTTACTTGGTATTCATACTATACAGATTATAATGCATAAATACATAATATAATAAATAAATGAATTATGATTTCTAAATCGATGTTGTAAGCATACTCAATGTAGTATGCATAGCATACTAAATCCAAAAATCCAAAATAATGTTTGCAGTGCACACAGAATTAGTACATTGAGTATGCATTTTGCACAGATTTAGTATGTAACATATGTAATATGCAATATTACCGTGCCTTGAATATTTAACATTTAGCACAATTCTGTTTAGAGAGCATCTTATGTCCTTTGCAGATTCCTGAGAAATAACATATATACAAATGATGAACAGCTTATTTTTTCTTTCTTTTTTCTTTGATCTTATGGTCCATGTAATCCAAGTGTTTTATGTTTTGACACAGATATCTAATTTCCAGGTTAACTCTTTTGCTGTGTCACTGTGTTCTATAGTATGTGTACTTACTATTTTTCACTGTATTGTGATTCTTGCCCATTTCCGATTAGTTGACTATATCGAATTTTCTTTTAAAAGTGACCCATATCCGATATCTCTATTTACACTATACACTTGCTGAAACAACACAAGGTAGACATACTGAGCTGGAAAAGCTTAGGCTGAAATTAATTTAAAAAAACATGATTTGCAGTAGACACAGACAAAATTATAATACAAGCTTTTGCTTTCCACACCATCTTTCAAGGTCAGCAAAATGTTGGGTTGAGCCTTGGTCTTCCATAGCAGCATTGAAAAGAGTCATGTGATCATTGTCGGTGTCAACCTGAGTTGACGTCATTTACCACCAACACTTTTTCAATGATGTACTTGCATTGACAGGGGAATATCCGATCTGTCCGCTTACATGGCTGGCGCAAATGCATGTATCCGATTCAGATCAGATTAATTTCCGCATATGAATGAGGCCTAATACTGATTTGAGAATTTTTTTTTCCTGCTTACACGTTTGTGTGTCATATCCGTTCTGTGCCACATGGGAGGAAAAAATCTGAATTGTTCAGTATTGCATATTATTATAGTGTCGTCCACTGTCGTTTGAGGGTGCTTAGCACCCACTAGCACCCCTGTTCAACTGGGCCTGACTAGGCTACCATAACGTTGAAATGGTATGTATATGTACACTCACCTAAAGGATTATTAGGAACACCATACTAATACTGTGTTTGACCCCCTTTCGCCTTCAGAACTGCCTTAATTCTACATGCCATTGATTCAACAAGGTGCTGAAAGCATTCTTTAGAAATGTTGGCCCATATTGATAGGATAGCATCTTGCAGTTGATGGAGATTTGTGGGATGCACATCCAGGGCACGAAGCTCCCGTTCCACAACATCCCAAAGATGCTCTATTGGGTTGAGATCTGGTGACTGTGGGGGCCATTTTAGTACAGTGAACTCATTGTCATGTTCAAGAAACCAATTTGAAATGATTCGAGCTTTGTGACATGGTGCATTATCCTGCTTGAAGTAGCCATCAGAGGATGGGTACATGGTGGTCATAAAGGGATGGACATGGTCAGAAACAGTGCTCAGGTAGGCCGTGGCATTTAAACGGTGCCCAATTGGCACTAAGGGGCCTAAAGTGTGCCAAGAAAACATCCCCCACACCATTACACCACCACCAGCAGCCTGCACAGTGGTAACAAGGCATGATGGATCCATGTTCTCATTCTGTTTACGCCAAATTCTGACTCTACCATCTGAATGTCTCAACAGAAAAATCGAGACTCATCAGACCAGGCAACATTTTTCCAGTCTTCAATTGTCCAATTTTGGTGAGCTTGTGCAAATTGTAGCCTCTTTTTCCTATTTGTAGTGGAGATGAGTGGTACCCGGTGGGGTCTTTTGCTGTTGTAGCCAATCCGCCTCAAGGTTGTGCGTGTTGTGGCTTCACAAATGCTTTGCTGCATACCTCGGTTGTAACGAGTGGTTATTTCAGTCAAAGTTGCTCTTCTATCAGCTTGAATCAGTCGGCCCATTCTCCTCTGACCTCTAGCATCAACAAGGCATTTTCGCCCACAGGACTGCCGCATACTGGATGTTTTTCCCTTTTCACACCATTCTTTGTAAACCCTAGAAATGGTTGTGCGTGAAAATCCCAGTAACTGAGCAGATTGTGAAATACTCAGACCGGTCCGTCTGGCACCAACAACCATGCCACGCTCAAAATTGCTTAAATCACCTTTCTTTCCCATTCTGACATTCAGTTTGGAGTTCAGGAGATTGTCTTGACCAGGACCACACCCCTAAATGCATTGAAGCAACTGCCATGTGATTGGTTGATTAGATAATTGCATTAATGAGAAATTGAACAGGTGTTCCTAATAATCCTTTAGGTGAGTGTATATAAACAGCTTTTCTTGCTCTCTTTTAAAGAACATTATGATTATCTAGTCAAAATAACAAAATGTGTTATAGTGAGTATATATTTTATTTTTAAATTAAATTAGATGTGTTCCTGATTATTTTATGTTTCTCTCGGGTACATGCACATATTTATTGCCGTTTGATATCATTTGACCTCTAGTTGTTACATCATGCTGACACATAAATGACTAAATGACACGTATGTAGACTGTATGATGATGACACCTATAGAATCATAAGCTATGATGCAAGTTATAATAGAAGAATAAAACTTCATCAGCATTCGTTAGTGGTAAACAAATAGAACAAGATGAATCACACTTTGGCAATTGAGGAAGCGAAAGAGGAAAATATGGATGTGGTCATGGCTAGGGAAAAGAGGCCAAATTGGCATGCCAGTTTTGCAAATGGAGCTTGAGGTAAGTAGTTTTACATTTTTAGCGGCATGCCATGTTTATCAATACGCCATGTAGACGTAGGTCGTAGCAGCAAATGCACTGTGAGATAATCATGCTAAATTTCTGTCAGAAAATTATTTTTATTATTATATTATTATTTCGTTGCAAGGTTGTGAAAACGGCCGTCTGTGAACCTCTCTCACTGTAAGGACCACAGTTTAAGAGGCATGACCACAGAAATTGCTTTCATCGGGGACAGACCAAAATCAGTACAATGTGTACCGATCATTACATACAGACTGCAGATTCAGTTTCTTTTTTAACCTTTGACAGTTTGGAAGGATTGCTTCTATAAATCTGTGTTTGACATTTTTTCTGACCCCAGGGTCAAGTGGTAGGCTCATGACAAACATATGAATTACATGACCACCATTTCAACTGTAAATCACAAGAAACGATTATATTTCCTCAGTGATTTTTTTATTTACTACATGAAATCTTATTCAGTTCAAACTCCTTCCTTGCTTTTTTTTCTATTGTAGTTCCAGTCCCAGTCCCAGTTCCAGTCATATTGCGCAGAAATATTGACATTCCTTGCACATGACAGAGCAGCATCCATTAGACTCAAAGTGCTTTGTCTCACACATTATAGACAAGGAGCCCATTAGCTACGATTACACAACCCTGATTAAATTGACAGCATATATCCAGAAATTGGTTCTGGATATGGCTATGGCCGCTGGTCTATATAATGCTATATAATGCTCCTCACGTATGGTCCCTTATGGACAACATGGATGAAATAGCTTACCAATAATGTCCTTGCAGGGACAACGGAGAGGAAGAGAGCATGAGATGTGTTCCCTACACGTGCTGCCTGCTTGCATGCATGCATACTCAGCATCTCGCCTTTGTAGCAGTGTTATCGACAGATGTGGGTGGGGCAATTCTCATCTGTCTTGCGCTTGAAGTTGAAACAACTCAAGCAGCTCTGTTACTCTGATCCTAATTTATTTGTCATGCTCAGAGTCTCCCCAGCTGTCTTGCCCTTATACATGCATGTTATCGCTTATTAGATCATTCCGTCTTCCAAATGCTGAAAACTTGTATTCTGTGATGCAACAGATGATCCTTGAGGTTTCAAGAGAATTGTGTTGATGATGCTCACGATACACATCTCAGTACTGAAAGGTTAATGTTGAGGGTTAGTGATTGACATGGTCTTAGCACTCACAGTTCTCCCAGCAATGATTTATGAATAAAAATGAATTTCTGAACAGAACTTTCTTTAGTTTACCTAAATAAGTTGCATAATTGACAGTTCTCTGCTCCCATTATTAATAGGCATGTGCCGGTATCAAATTTTCATGTTGCGGTTAATTGCTGAACCTTTTATCGCGGTATACGGTATTAGCACGATATTGAAATTCGTTACAAAAAAAGTGTTGTCATACTATAACAGGTTTAAAAACTTTCTTATAAAAAAAAGAACCGAACATTTAAATACAATAAAGCAATGCACAAAAATGTATAAAGTAAAGAAATATTTAAAACAGAATAAAGTGCTAAAGAATTATAAAGAACAATAGGTAACACTTTACAATAAGGTCTCACTAGTTAAAGCCTTAACATTAGCAAAGAGCGAATAGCTACATTTTTACAGTTGTTATTATTTGATAATGTTAGTTTAAAAAGCAACTGTTAGTTAATGTTAACTCAGGTCCGTTAAATAATACAGTTACAACTTTTGATTTTAATAATGTTATTAAATGCTGAAATTTACATTTAACTAAGATTAATACATGCTTTAGAAGTATTTGGCATTGTCAGTTTGTTAATGAATGAACTAATGTTACTTAATAGAGCCTTATTGTAAAGTGTGTGACTGAACAACAATCAGAACACATTCAAACAATATCTAGGGCATGTAATTTAGTCCAGATTAAAATATAAAATGTTTAAGTTTGAAAATGAATAGCCTTAAGTCTTTAAGTATTAGGTTATGTGATGAGCACCGTATCGTTTTGTTTACGAGGGTTACCGGGGAAATGGCTGCATTTCTGCTGTTCCATCAGCGCCCTCTGCTGTCAGAGAGTGAATGTGTTTTCATTCAGTAGGTGTTTCTCAATGTCAAGGATACTTCCTCTGCAGGACTAGTCCTTCCAAGTCACTTCCTTCAGAGGCTTGGCGAGGCTCCTCTTTAGCATTCGGAGAACACGTAAATGGAACAGGCTAGCAAGTGCACGTCATTAAGTCAGTGAAAAGGTCCGTTAGCCATCAATAACGTAATTTGTATAATATCAATACGGTAGTAATTTGTACTGGCATTTAAACGTTAAACTTTACTTATATTTACTACGGTTTTAACAAATGTTTGGTAACGTAAATACTTACACTTGAAAGCATATTGCCCCGTTAACGCTCCGACTCCGCCAACGTCCGATATTTGTATTTTTTTAACAAGATAGCAAAGCTGCGAGCATAGGATTGTGGGTGATTTGAGAGCGCGAAGTCTACTCGTATGCATCCTTTCCTGTATATGGCATATTTTTCGAACGAAGGACTCCGACCTTGTTTGAAATTCCGAGGATCCTCGACGTTGGAACAGTCCTTCGACGGACGTCGATGACGTAGCATCCTCGGAATTCTGGCTTCCGAGGATCCTTCCTTGACATTGAGAAACGCCTATCTCCCTCACTCATTCCGCCATGTGCTAGGCTCATGCAGGTTGGGTTTGTTTACATAAGTGCGCGTTCCTCTTTGTATTGTTCATTTAAAACGGTTGATGGGTAAAGTATTCTTAATATGCATTCTAAAAATCGGAATAATTCATAAGAAATAATTATTCACGTTTTTTTAAAGTGCCCACGATAACAATATTGTGCATGTTCATTATTGCGGTATATGGTATTACCGTATACCGGCACATGTCTAATTATGAGACAAGCTAATTGACTGTTATTGTTTCAGTAACTTTCTGTGATCTGTAACAACTGTAATACTACTTTAACATTTTCAAAGTGTGCAGTTAAATACACAACCACCAATCAACACAACCACCAATCATTTAGGCTTTTCTTGCATTAATAATCAAACATAAACATTATGGCCACCTTCCTGATATTGTGTTGGTCCCCATTTTTCTTCCAAAACAGCCCTGACCCATTGAGGCATGGACTCCACTAGACCCCTGAAGGGGTGCTGTGGTATCTGGCACCAAGATGTTAGCAGCAGATCCTTTAGGTCCCGTAAGTTATGAGGTGGGGCCTCCATGGATCGTACTTGTTTGTTCAGTACATCCCACAGATGCTCGAACCCAGTCGTCTAGCCATCACAATTTGGCCCTTGTCAAACACCCTCAAATCCTTACGCTTGCCCATTTTTCCTGCTTCTAACACATCAACTTTGAGGACAAAATGTTCACTTGCTGTCTAATATATCCCACCCACTAACAGGGGCCAGTTGCATAAACTAAGCCATTATGTTAAGACAGTGTCTTAAGATCTAGTATGAGCCACTTGCAGTTAGGCAAGTGGCATTCAGTCTTACTTTTCGTATCAAATTAGGCCAGTTTATGTTTTTATGTAACTGATTTAAAAAAATTATGAACAGTCTTTAAGAAAAAAAATGTATGTCTAACTTGTAAGACTAGTCTTAATGGTTTATGCAACCGGCCCCAGGTGCCGTGATGAAGAGATAATCAGTGTTATTAATTTCACCTGTCATAATGTTATGCCTGATCGGTGTATATATATATATAATATAGTATATGATATGGGCGTAAAGTGCACACTCTCAGTAGCCGCTGACAAAAGTAGCCGCCACCCTGCAACCTTTTTCAAAGGACCAAAAATAATTGGACAGTTGACTCATAAGCCGTTTCATGGACAGGTGTGGGCTATTCCTTCAGAGAGATAGCAGGAACATTAGGAGTGGCCAAATCAACACTTTGTTTTTGGTACATTCTGAGAAAAAAAAAATGCACTGGTTAGCTCAGCAACATAAAAAGGCCTGGACGTCCACAGAAGATAATAGTGGTAGACGATTGCAGGATCCTCTTCACGGTAAAGAAAAACCAATTCACAACATCCAGCCAAGTGAAGGACACTCTCCAGGTGGTAGGCATTGTCGAAGTCTACAATCAAGAGAAGACTCCACGAGAGCAAATACAGAGGGTTCAACACAAGGTGCAAACCATTCATAAGGCTTTAAAATTGAAAGGCTAGGTTAGACTTAAAACAACTTTAAAAAGCCTGACCAGTTCTGGAAAAGCATTCTTTGGATGGATTAAACTAAGATCAAACTGTACCAGAATGACGGAAAGAAAAAAGTATGGAGAAGGCTTGGAACAGCTCATGATCCAAAGCATACAACATCATCTGTAAAACACAGTGGAGGCAGTGTGATGGCATGGGCATGCATGGCTTCCAGTGGCACCGGATCACTGGTGCTTATTGATGATGTGACAGAAAACAGAAGCAGCCGGATGAATTATGAAGTGCATAGGGATATACTGTCTGCCCAAATTCAGCCAAAATGCAGCAAAGTCGATTGGACGGTGCTTCACGGTACAGATGGACAAGGATTCAAAACACACTGCAAAAGCAACCCAGGATTTTTTTAAGGAAAAGAAGTGGAATATTCTGCAATGGCCGAGTCAATCACCTGATCTCAACCCGATCGAGCTTGCGTTTCACTTGCTCAAGGCAAAACTAAAGGCAGAAAGACCCACAAACAAACAAAAACTGAAGATAGCTGAAGCCTGGCAAAGCATCAGAAAGGAGGAAACCCAGTCTTTGGTAATTTCAATGGCTTCCAGACTTCAGGCAGTCATTGCCTGCAAAGGATTCTCAACAAAATATTAAAAATGAACATTTTATTTATGATTATATTCATTTGTCCAGTTTGAGCCCCTGAAAATGGGGGGACTATGTATAAAAATGGTTGAAATTCCTAAACTTTTTACTTTATATTTTCGCTCAACCCCTTGAATTAGAGCTGAAAGTCTGAACTTCAAATTCATCTTTGAATTTGATGAAAATGAACAAAATGATTGTTTCATTTTAATTTTATTGGTGGCATACAGAGCAAAACTATGAAACAAAAATGCATGTAAACTGTTACACAACACATATTTTTTTTAATTTTCTGCAGGTTCATCACAAGCTAAATCTGTTACGATTTTTAGATACTTTGAGTTTGCTTTTAGTGCTTTGTAATTTACAGTTACACTACCATTCGAAAGTATATTATAAGATCACCCAGTCTCTTTTTTATATATATTCTATTTCAAATAAATGTGTTTCTTTTTAATGTTCTTTTCATCAAATAATCCTAAAAATATTATCACAAAAACATTACATTAGAATGGTTTTCTAAACATATTAAAATTCTGTATATTAATATAGAAAACAGCTCTTTTAAATTCTAATATTTCACAAGATTAGTGTTTTTACTGTAGTTTTGAATCAAGTAAATGTCTTGATACGTGTAACAGAATTATTTCAAAAACATTTAAAAAAATCTTTTTGACCTCAATCTTTTGAATTGTAGTGTATCTATACTTAAAGTATTTTAGCCTGAAACAAATACATATTTCAGCTCAGACTTTTTTTAAAGTGTGCAGTTTATACACAGTCATCAATCATTTAGGCTTTTCTTGCATTCATAGTCAACTGCAAATCTGTGAAGTTTGAATACTAAGTAGGTGTAGTGTGCAACTAAATCTTAAATCCATTGTAAATACATATAGTTGTCATACTTGACAAATATAGTATGCATACTAAATGTTTGCAATTTTGATCAGTGTAGTATAATATATATATATATAGCTCAACAATATGCAGGGCTAAGCTCATATACATAGATTTATTCAGTGATATAGCATACATGCTACGGAGTTTTATTTTGAATTCAGTGTGCAAAAATAACAGGCTGAGCCTTGGATATATAATATTTACCCCAGCTGCCTATAATGCCATCCTAAGATTGTGACATCCACAGAGGCCTGGTCCTAAGCCACACAAGTTAACAGTTTTTTTCTCATATTCCCAGATTAATGTCATATGTCTGGCAGAATTATACTAATCCCTGTAGGCCTGTCTTGATATGTTAGATACAATTTGAACTTCCCTTTCTTATCGGCTCAAATCTTGTCATAAATCGAATGGCCTTCCTCTTTGTGGTGACACATGCTCGTTCTCAAAACAGCCAGTTTCAGCGAAATAACAAGCTGTGGATGTTCAAATGATGCATGCAAACTTGTGACTGATTTCAGACAGAATGTAAACATAATATTTCCTCCGGCTATTTATGACCTCGGTGAGATACAATGGCTTAAATTCCCTCCGTCCTCTCTCTGTTCCATTATCAAAGTCTGGAAATGTCTTGTGTGTGCGCGTGTGTGTATGTCGATATCTGGTGTGTATGTATAAGTGTTTGTGTAACTCCATTACCAAACACAGCATTCATGCATGAGTGTGTACATATGAGAGAGGGAGATGCCGAGTAAAAAAAGAGGAAGAAGGCAATCACTAATGGAGGGAAAGTGAAGTTCAAGGAGCAATCTTTTTTCCTTTCTTTCCATCCACGGTTTAAAATTGAATCAGCGATGAAGTATTTATACGGGCATGGTGTGGCTTTTCCAGTCCAGTGCCTCAGTGGAGTACGGAGGGAGAGAGAGGAAAGATCTGTAATTTTGCCAGCGCTGTATTTGTTGTGTTCTCGATATGGCTCTGTGTTTATAGGCCGCAGATACAATAACAAGAGCGCAACCTGACAGTAGTAGTTGATTACGAGCAATAAGCAGGTCTGGTGGGAGAAATAGAGGGCGTCATGTGTGTCTTGGGCTCTGATGATGAATTCACCTTCACTGCCTGTAATGATTTCCTCTCTGTTCTCTGTGTGCTTGTGGTGTGATGTTATGAGGCCTTTGTTGGATATTGACTCCTCTTTTGTATTTCTTACTGTGTTATTAAATATACTGTGAATTTCTTTAATATCAGCCATATTAAAGTAGCCTGGTCCTACCAGACTCTTGTACATTTCATTTGTTCAGAGAATCTGGCCCTCTCCATTGACAAGCGTTTACTTCCTTAAAGGTGGGTACTCTGTTGAAGTTTAAAACTATTGGATCTGCCCAGAGACACTCTGGATCTGCCATAACCAATCGCTAACGTTTGGTCGTGACGCATGTCATCTCAAACTAGCGCACAACATCAACGTCATTGTTCTCAGCCATTCCCTCTGTTCGCTGATTGGACCGGTTAGAATTTGATCTGAGAAAACCAGAGAATATACCGCAATCCCAGACAGTGTACTGAAGGAAAATGAAAATTGAGCGGAAGTACGTAGGAGGGCGGAGCCAGGCTAATATTAAAGTACGATGGCCATGATTTCACCAAGTAGGAAATGCTTCTAGATATTGTTTTGTTTTGGAACAACATTCTTGTCAGGTAAATCTCACTATAATCCTCATCCTCAATCCTTAATCCTAGTGTATGCTATCTCTAAAATTTTATCACATCTAAAATCGGAGGGAAATAATATTGACAGGACTCTTGTTCAATTCTAATTCTAAAATCTGATTGGTTGATTAATGTTGTTGATCCAGGACCAACAAGGATTTTACCATTTGAAATGTAAAAATGGTTAGTGTGGGTAATTTATTCTGACTCGTTGCACAAGTGTGAATCTCATGCTGATCCAGACTGATTTATGCTGGTTATAGTGATGGTTTAATATAACCATGTTGTCCACTGGCAAAACTGACAGTGCTAGTCAAACAGCATGGTTTTTATGGTGAAGTTGGTTGACCATGTAAATTTTGCCTGTTAATCTAGTCAGTGTTGAATTACCAGCACACCATGCTGAAGATCAGCAACCAAAAACACGAAACGAGAGAGATGTCAGTAAAGCATATAGAAACAGAAGTCATGTCTCTCATGTTTTTATGGGAGAAAGGCATAAAGAGAGAGAAATATGTAGTTAGAGAAAGAGATTGTAAGAGGAAGTTGTTATTTTAAAATATAGAGTAACTACATTTGAGTGTAGCCAGCGGGTTCTGAAAGTAAAAATCCCATTTGTTTTCTTCTTAATGGATTTTTAACCATAACTCTTCTGGACAGACCTAACATGAGCTCTGAGGTTGTTAAACAAGCAATGATATATACTTCTGTAACAGCCACTAGTTTCATATTCATTCTTAAAAATATACATTTTACTTATTTTAAAAGGTTTAATTTCAGAAATCCTATAGGGAAACGACCATAATTCTTGGATCCACCAATCAGAGAAGTCACCGTTAACATGAAAACAAGAACTGCACCAAAATAACTCAGTAGCAAACTCCCACTTTGTGAGCACTGGGAATGATGCAATCTTCAGTAATTGCATCAGTCCCAATCCCATATTTATACAGTATATTTCAAATAAATGCTGATCTTTTGAACTTTCTACTTATTAAACAATAGTGAAAAAAATTATCACTGTTTCCACAAGAATATTAAGCAGCACAACTTGTTTTCAACATTGATAATAAGAAGAAATTATTCTTGAGCGGAAAATCAGCCTATTAGAATGATTTGTGAAGAATCAGTAATGACTGCTGAAAATGCAGTATAAAAGATTACAGTATAAAATATACAAAACACTCGTTTTCTCACATTTTCAAATACTTAGCATGTTGTTGTTGTGATTCATTTCAAATAATTTTGATGAAAATTGGCGGTGGTAATGTGGTTTGATCTGAAATGGATACAAATCCAATTGTTCGTCAATTATTTCTTTCTAAAAGAATCTTGCATTTACATAATCAGAAACATAACCTGGTATATTTGATCTGTGTTAAGCATTTATTTTTTGTTCACTTCCTGCTCTCAGGGATGGTAGATCTTCCTCTGAATGACCTTCTGGTGCATCTGCATGTTCCTTTAGCTCTCTTGTTCCCTCCCTCCCACTGGCCTTCCACCCTCCCATCAATCTCTCGACATTGCATCTATTAAAGATTATTGATGCTCCCAACTGACAGTATTTTGCAGTGTGACTTACAGAGCTCTTACTTTATGGACCGTCTCATTTGCCTCAGCGTTGGTATCATCTGGCTGAGAGCTTCAGGCACAAGGATGCAGTGCAGAGCTGCAGGCAAATGCACCAGCACCAGACTGCCCCTGTAGTATTTCTTATGGTGTCAAGGCAAAAACATGCACACACACCCAAACACGCTTTTATGCATTGCACACATGGATGCACACACATGCCTACACAATCCATCTTCCCCTCTCTGACTCAGCTGTTTTTGGCAGAGGGTAGTACAGCGGGCACAGTGGGCCCTTGAGAAAAACAGGAAGGTGAAAGTGACAAACACGACCCTCAGGTGTTCAACACTTCAGCAACCCCCTCACTACACTTTCTCAGGTTAGAGAAGGAAACAAACGCAGTGCCTGAAATGAATAAGGGAATATCCAGAGTCTAAAAATGGATTTTGGAACTAGAAGTGCACTGTCGAGATTATGCCTTTTCATTGGTGTCTGTGTCGGGATTTGCGCTTAGCTGGTTTGTGTTTTTATAGCAGGGCATCTGGTCTGTATGGAAGTGCATTTCCACCCTATAAAAAAAGTTAATTGTGACGTTATTTCTCACAATTTACTTTTTTTTCATCACTGTGGCTTGATATTTAACGCAAATCTTGCGGGAGCAAGCGGATTTACCTTTGCTACGGGTGGGAGTGGGCGGTCAAAAAACATAGGTGGTTAACTGACTCGTACGTTTCCATTGCTTCATATGATTTCTGTTTCGGTTTGATTCACTTATAAGTTCATGATTAGTTAAATAAAACTTTTGTGCACATTCACGTGAGTGTTGATTCTGTAATGGTCAGAAATTCAGCAGGAGTGGGATTAAGAAAACAGTCTCACGCAGGGCTCTACGTCATACTGTACACTCACCTAAAGGATTATTAGGAACACCTGTTAAATTTTTCATTAATGCAATTATCTAATCAACCAATCACATGGCAGTTGCTTCAATGCATTTAGGGGTGTGGTCCTGGTCAAGACAATCTCCTGAACTCCAAACTGAATGTCAGAATGGGAAAGAAAGGTGATTTAAGCAATTTTGAGCGTGCCATGGTTGTTGGTGCCAGACGGGCCGGTCTGAGTATTTCACAATCTGCTCATTTACTGGGATTTTCACGCACAACCATTTCTAGGGTTTACAAAGAATGGTGTGAAAAGGGAAAAACATCCAGTATGCGGCAGTCCTATGGGCGAAAATGCCTTGTTGATGCTAGAGGTCAGAGGAGAATGGGCCGACTGATTCAAGCTGATAGAAGAGCAACTTTGACTGAAATAACCACTCGTTACAACCGAGGTATGCAGCAAAGCATTTGTGAAGCCACAACACGCACAACCTTGAGGCGGATGGGCTATAACAGCAGAAGACCCCACCGGGTACCACTCATCTCCACTATAAATAGGAAAAAGAGGCTACAATTTGCACGAGCTC
The DNA here is from genome assembly GCF_949357685.1 of Gobio gobio. Lineage (NCBI taxonomy): Eukaryota > Metazoa > Chordata > Actinopteri > Cypriniformes > Gobionidae > Gobio > Gobio gobio. The sequence goes on from NC_137107.1 coordinate 30,132,030, forward strand.
ACCAAAATTGGACAGTTGAAGACTGGAAAAATGTTGCCTGGTCTGATGAGTCTCGATTTCTGTTGAGACATTCAGATGGTAGAGTCAGAATTTGGCGTAAACAGAATGAGAACATGGATCCATCATGCCTTGTTACCGCTGTGCAGGCTGGTGGTGGTGGTGGTTTAATGGTGTGGGGGATGTTTTCTTGGCACACTTTAGGCCCCTTAGTGGCAATTGGGCATCGTTTAAATGCCACGGCCTACCTGAGCATTGTTTCTGACCATGTCCATCCCTTTATGACCACCATGTACCCATCCTCTGATGGCTACTTCCAGCAGGATAATGCACCATGTCACAAAGCTCGAATCATTTCAAATTGGTTTCTTGAACATGACAATGTACTAAAATGGCCCCCACAGTCACCAGATCTCAACCCAATAGAGCATCTTTGGGATGTGGTGGAACGGGAGCTTTGTGCCCTGGATGTGCATCCCACAAATCTCCATCAACTGCAAGATGCTATCCTGTCAATATGGGCCGTCATTTCTAAAGAATGCTTTCAGCACCTTGTTGAATCAATGCCACATAGAATTAAAGCAGTTCTGAAGGCCAAAGGGGGTCAAACACAGTATTAGTATGGTGTTCCTAATAATCCTTTAGGTGAGTGTATATCACAGTTTCAGCATTATTTCTCAAAAATTGCGAATTTGAATTTCTTTCCTGTAATTTTGACTATATCTCCCAATTTATACTTCTTATACTTCTCATAATTGCAAATATTTATTTAGTTCAGTCATGCAACTCTGCATGACTGATAAGTCCTTTATCCACAATCTGCAAGCAATCACATTATTATGTCATGGCACAATCTGCCTCTGCTTATCCTGCAGCCATTGAGATTGCTTGATAAACTTTCAAATATTCTGGTTTAGTGTTTGATGTAGGCTAGTCCTGCAGCACTCTATCAGAGTTCCTCTAAAACCCTACACCATCCCCAGCTCCACCTGCCTAGATCCGGAAAACGAAGTAAAAGTGATACATCTGTCATACAGTGCTCTTTTGGCAATGGTGAGTCACGTGACAAGCATGATGCGTCGCCATTGAAACGATCTAAAATAACGTTGCCTTTAAAAACGTTCACACGTGAAAGGGATGAAAATAAAAAAAACAGCTCAGATCTTCTAGATGAACTTCTATGCTTATTTGGTGGCTAGTGCTGGTTTAGCTGGTGGATAACCATGCTGTTCACCAGCAAACATTAACTGGTAAAATTGATTGTCTTTCTGGTAAAACTGTTTAACCAGCTTGGAGGGGGAAACCAGCTCCATCTAAAACACAACATATGTTTGTGATCAGCAAAGGTGGTCTTTTCAGCTTGTACACCTGCTATTATTGCCAATTGTTCTTCATATACCTTTCCAGCATTCATGACATTTATGTGGTTTTCATGGCTTCCCTTAGTGGATCATTTCAGCTTAGTGTCTCACTAAACTCTTATCTTTCAGAGTTCTCATTCCCATGCACGAATGTGGCTGGCACAGTAGGCCTGGGGTGTTTGGCAGTTGTTGTGAGTCCTGTTGTAGGATAATGATTGTGTATCTGGCTCAGGTCTCAGTCAGCATTTCTCTCGCGCTCTGACTCACCCAGAGCTTCTTCGCGGCTCAGATGGCCTTTTCAGTGAGCTCCCTGCTTTCTTCTAGCCACTAATTCCCTCAAATTTTCTTTCATATTAAACTTATGCTTTTATCTAATTTAGCCCTTGACCATGGTAGCCTGGGAGGAAGTCTCATCATGAGAAGAGCGTGTAATGAAGGAAAATAGAGTAACCAGAGGGGGTGACTCATTCCAGCGCTAGGGCCTGAAGAAGTGAGATATTGCAGAGGACTGACGATGAGACGTTTATGGTGCTTATAGTGTGTGTCTGGTCAGATTATGACCATGTGAACTAATGGTGTCCAGAAGTCTTGATTTTTAACATTTAATATATTTGTGAAACTTAAAATCTACTCTTGTGTAAAACCTAGGGCTGTGCAATTAATCGAATTTCGATTTCGATTTCGATTTTGCCTCCCAACGATCACCAAAATAGTACAATCGAGAAAAAACGATTATTTTGCCTTGCGTTCTGAATGAAACGCGCATGCGCTCATCCGCCCCTCCCGAAGCCACAATCTCTCTCAGATCGGGAGTCTCGTGTGCATATCATCCGCTGGAATTTAAAAACTCTGCGCGAGTAAAGATGGCAGAAGGAGGGCAGTTACAGCAGCGTTTGGTGAGCAAAAAAGGCAAAACCAACTCCGTTGTCTGGGAACAGTTTGGCTTCGAGGAATCAGACGACGAGCAAAAACATGTTACGTGCAAGATTTGCTACAAGTAGTGTCTGCAACGCAAGAGAACACCACGAATTTGTTTAACCACTTGAAAATTAAACAGAGTGACCTATGACAATCTAATAAAGAAACAAAAACTGACGAGAGCAGGGGTGCCGTGTAAACGTCCTTTTTCCCCCTCATATTTTTCAAATAATTCTCTCTTTGTAAACTTTTTGCAATGCATGCGAGTGCTGCCATATGTTAGAATATGACCAGTCGTTTTCACCGTCGTCACCCGGGTTTAGTGCCAGAAGACGCGAATGAGAAGCCGCGCGCTGTGAGAAAATGTATCTATCTGATAATGTATCATCCGAGAGCGCGCACACGTCTCTCAGCGCGCAAATATTGAGTTCTCTTTCAAGTCTTGCTCTTGAACGGACAAACTCACACAAAACGTATGTCAACATGTCCATCTTGATGAGTATTCTAGCAGACATAGTCTGTATATGCCTTAAGTGAACTTTATACAGTCGAGAAAGACGACGCATATCCGATCCGGATTGAATAGCTTTTGTAAGTTTAATAGGATTAATCTTTAATTTATGCACTCAAATATGCAATGTTATTTTACATTTGAGACATTTCTGTACCTGAAAACTAATGTTAGACGTACCTGAAAAGCATATCTAGCCGAACCATATTGTTTATCTTATTTATTTGTGATTATCATTTTTACGTGAATACTTTTATACTTTGATTTGAATATATGTTATATTATTTATTTTAATAGTTCAAAAAGTACAACAAATGTTACAATTTCAATTGAATTGTTGAAAGGTGTATTTTTAATAAATACAACACATTCCCAAAGTCATGTGAAATAATCGTGTTACATAATCGTGATTTCAATATTGACCAAAATAATCGTGATTATGATTTTTTCCATAATCGAGCAGCCCTAGTAAAACCTGATGATGTTCTCCAGCACAATTTGAGATGATCCAAAGAGTATCTTAGAAGAAATTCTGACCTTTTGTAAGTGGTCACATGATCAGTGTCACAAATTTGCTAAATGATTAATGACCTGGAAAAAGTGCAGAATGTTAAATATTATGCCATAATGTTTATTTTGTTTTAAAATGGTCAAAATCCTAATTTTTTTATTTTAATATCCAGGTTTGAATTAGATTTTGGATCCCAAATTTTTAGATGTGTTAGATAACGCAATATATAATATTCACACTAAAATATACTCTGCATGTCTGGATATTTAATTATTTTTAAATAATCTATTCATTCATCTACACTGTAAACCCAAATAAGTTGGTCTAACTCAAAAAATCTATCAAGTTTTGATTTTGTAATACTCATGCATGTTAATTGCTCCTAACTTGAAGTACTGAGTTAGCGAACTCACACATTTTGATAGCAAGAATTAACATAAAAGATTTAGTTCTTGCGAATCAAATGAGTTCTTCACTGTAATAAGTTGTTAGAAGTCAAAAAAGTTGAATGAGATTTTTTTTTTAAGTTAAGAAATATTTTGCTAGCTATAACAAATTAATGTTAAAAATAACACGGAATAGCACTTACTGAATGCCTAGAGCAACTTAAAACATGCAACTTACCTGCTCTCAAACCAAGCAGCATGGCTAAACATTAAACACTACTATATCTCCCTTACCATTACTTACTCTCCCTTTCGTGTGCCAAGGGCAAAACAAGCTGGGAAATAAAATATCCCAGCCCAGTTTCAGTTAAACTTAAGTTAGTCTAAATTAAAGGAAATTAGTTCATAAAACTAAAAACTATGAAACCGTTCAGTTGACTTGAAATATGTCAGTGCTGTGAACTCATATGAAAAAGAAAGTTCTAAATACTCATAACAATTAAATTAACTGAACTCATTTGTTTAATTTAAGTTTGTCCTACTCAAACCAATTAAGTATTTTGAGCGTTAGGGTTTACAGTGTAAGATATTTATGATCTGTTGCTAATTTCTTGCATTTGGGTTTTTTTAGCTGAACGAACTGATTCACTGAAAATTAATCAATTCTCAATGCTGTTATGCATCTGAGCTATCGTTTTGGATGTGTAAACTCAAAAAATGTCAATTCAAACATGCACAAGCCTGATTCAGATTGTGGCATTTGTGTGACCTGTGTCGCTCTGTGTGAGTGTGACCTCTGACTGGAGTGACACAATCCCCTGCGAGCACAGCATCAGAACCCCACTGAGGTTTTAGTGGTGACCTGCTGGCGTTACCTCATATACAGACAGTGGCCGATCCTGTGTTTCTCCACTAATCCTGTCCTTTCATCTCTCACATAGTGCCGTGCTGAACACTTGACAACTGCATCATGACTTGTGAATCAAACTGAATTATAGCACTGCTCTCTATTTGAGTTTTTGACTTCTGGGCATGGCTAATTGTGTTATTTCAACTAAAGGTGAAGTGTGAAATGTTAAAATACTAGGAAGGTATAAATAAGCCACAACACGCACACTCTGTCCCCATCCATCAGACTGAGCTGGCCGCACCTTCATCTAGTGCTGCTAGCTCATTTCTGAAGGCACTAACATAGCACTACCTATCCTTCTTCAAGCAGAGGCTGAGAGGACCATGCAATAAAAAACACATGGACAGACTTGAAAATCCACAAAAATCCATTATTGCTGGTCACCAGCATGTGTTGGGAAATTGGTTTGCTGGTCCCCAGCTTGGGAAGCACTATACCAGCTCTAACTAGCATAAACCAACCTGGACCAACTAGAAAATTTTGTGTTTTTCACACGTGTCCCTAGCATGGGACACTGGTTGTCCCAGAAAATGTTTTTTTTTTGGATGCTGAAGTGCTGGTTACAGGGTTGTGCACATACAGAATTTAAAACACCATTTAAATTCCAATTTGATCCCTGAATTTGCATTGTATTTGAACTGTAGCCAACAGGATGCAAGAGTGAAAGAGTGCGTCGTAAGATGTAAGTAGCTAAACAGTTCATATTTGACAACTGTTTTACGATAGAAATGTTCAGCGACCGACAGTAATATCCAGTGATGCAAACTACTCAATATTTTTATGAAATTTCACAGTTTTGAATTGAAAATGTAATTATTTAGTATAACTGTAATTATTAACTAGAAAAGCCAAGTTAGTCAAGACGCACGTTAAATGTTGACTTTACAAAGCCTTGTTTGAAGGTTTTGAAATATTTTACTACTTATAGTCCTGATAGATAGACAGACAGACACAATACCCTCCACTAATATTGCACCCTTGGTAAATATGAGCAAAGGCGGCTGTGCAAATAAATCTGCATTGTTTATCCTTTTGATCTCTCATTCAAAAAATTCACAAAATTCGAACCTTTCATTGAAGTAAACAATTGAAAGTGGCTGGAAAATCTCATTATTAAATAAATGTTATTCTCTAAAACTGGCCACAATTATTCGGCCCCAATTATTGCAAAGTTTCCCCAAGATAACAGCTCTGAGTCTTCTTCTATAATGCCTGATGTGTTTGGCCATGGCAGAAGCTTCATTTTATGCTCAGTGACACATTTTTGTGTTGATTTTGATGTTTGTTTTGGATCATTGTCCTGATGGAAGATCCAAACACGGCCCATTATAAGATTTCTAGCAGAAGCTGTCAGGTTTAGATTTTTATCTGTTGGTATTTGCTAGAATCCATGATACCATGTATCTGAACAAGATATCCCAACGCTATCTCACGACCAATTCGTACATATTTTACTAGGTGGCTAATTCGTACGAATTTGTACGACCTCAAACGTACGAATTTGTAAGTTTTGTCTAAACCCCAGTGACGGGTAGGTTTAGGGGCGGGGTTTCAGGTAGGTCATTCTTACGAATTCATACGAATTTGTGAACTCTTGGAAACTCGTCAAATACGTACGAATTAGCAAAAATCGTACACATTCGTACGAGTGAGGTCGATACAAATTTGTACGAATTAGCCACCTCGTAAAATATGTACGAATTGCTGTGAGATCGGGTTGGATATCCAGGACCTCCAGCAAAAAAATAGGCCCACAACATTAAAAAGCAGTATATTTAACCGTAAGCATGGGGTACTTTTTTATCCCTGTTGTAACTGGTAGGTTTGCTGCCAAAAAGCTCTTTTTTTTTTTTCTTCATCTGACCGTAGAACCAGGTCCCTTTTGAAGTTCCAATCGTGTCTGACAATTGAATATGCTGGAGTTTGTTTTTTGGATGAGCAAGGATTTTTCTTGTTACCCTCCTCCCAATTCAATTCAAATGTATTTGTATAGCGCTTTTCACAATGCATATCGTTTCAAAGCAGCTTCACAGAAAATGCATCTACATTACAATTTAATTGATTTGTACGTTATGCATTTCAGAATTGCACATATACAAGCACACAGATTAGCTAACTATCTATTATTAATCAATATAATAGCTATGGCATAGAAGTAAGAATACAGTTTGTTAATGAATAGGTATATAGATGAGCATGAGTGCGTGTTGATGCAGAGCTGCGTCATCTGAAGTCCTCGCAGGAGTTGAGTCGTCTCTTCACAGGTGATGGTCATCTGAAGTCTTTACGAGAAGCTGGATCCAGACTGGAGCTGACGGATTCTCTAGTTACCTCGGGATGGGCGTCCCGAGATAAAAACAGAACAGAAAAATAATTAGTGTAGCTGCTGTTCAAAGCATTAAGCAAAGACAATCATGTACATTGATATAACTATTGAGTACAAGGTTAGGAGAAGCATCATGTGTATGCCTGGCTAAAGAGATGAGTCTTTAATCTAGATTTAAACTGGAGGAGTGAATCTGAGCCCCAAACATTATTAGGAAGGCTATTCCATAGTTTAGGTGCCAAATATGAAAACGTTCTCCCTCCTTTAGTTGACTTAGATATCCTCGGTATTACCGGAAGCCCAGAGTTTAGTGATCTTAAAGATCGTGATGGGTTATAAGGCGATAAACTATCAGTTAAATACACAGGAGCTAAACCATTTAGTGCCTATAGGTCAGTAGCAATACTTTATAATTGATATGAAACTTAACAGGTAACCAGTGTAGAGATGTTAGAATTGGTGTTATGTGATCATATTTTCTTGACCTAGTAAGTAGCTGCATTTTGGACTAATTGTAGCTTGTTTATTGAGGAGGCAGGACAGCCAGCTAGTAGTGCATTACAGTAATCTAGTCTAGAGGTCATAAATGCATGAACTAACTTTTCTGCATCAGAGACAGATAGCATGTTTCATAGCTTAGCGATGTTTCTGAGGTGGAAGAAGGCTGTTTTTGTAGTATTTGAAATATGATTTTTAAAAGACAGGTTGCTGTCTAATATAACACCCAGATCTTTAACTGTAGCAGATGAAGTAACAGTATGTCCTTCTAAATGTAAGTTATAATTTAAGAGATTCTGTGTACCACAGAATGTGGTGATGTAGGTGCTTTGATAAATGCTTTTAGGTTTTCTGACCCCAAGACTCAACTAACTCCAGCTGTGATCCTTGGAGAGTCTCAAGAGTTTCTTGAGGGCCACTCAAACTCTCCTCCTCACTGTGCATGTAGGACGATATAAAATCATGTCCTCTTCCAGGCAGATTCGTAACATCTTTAGTTGATTGGAACTTCTTAATTATTGCCCTGATGGTGGAAATGGGGATTTTCAATGCCATAGCTATTTTCTTAAAGCCACTTTCTATTTTGTGAAGGTCAACAATCTTTTGCTGCACATCAGAACTTTATTCTTTGGTTTTACTCGTTGTGATGAATGATTAAGGGAATTTGGCCTTTGTGTTTCCTCATATTTATATTCCTGTGGAACAGCAAGTCATGGCTGTCATGCTCCTAGTCACCCTGGTGTGCTGAAATGCACATATGAATGGGTATATAGGGAGATATTTTACTCATAAGAATTTCTAGGGGGGCCAACATGTGTTTCTCAAACATTTATTTCATAGTGTGAGTTTCCCCCCCACTTTCATTTGTTTTACTTCAATGAAAAGTTAGAATTTTGTGTGAATTTTGAATGAAAGATCAAAAGGATAACCAATGCAGATTTATTTTCACAGCCGCCTTTACACATACCAAGGATGTTAATATTAGTGGAGGGCACTGTAGATAGATAGACAGAGTGCTGGTCTTTTTAGCAGGTCTTCACACACTTCTGATCTCTGTAAGTGTGTAGGTGGCCTGGCATCTTTGTAGCTGAGTGAAATGATTCAGTCCAAGCTCGCTTCTCTTTGTATGTGTGGGTATGTGTGAGTGTAAAGTCTACATTTTTACATTCTGTTGGGAAAACAGTCATGCCGTGTGAGACATATGTCATACACTCACTCTGCATGCTGACAGAGGGACTAGGAAGTGATGTAAGCATGTTTCTGTGTGTGTGCTTGTGTTGTGTGACAGCCTCTCCTCTTGATAATAACGCATGGTTGCGTTTCTGGTTGCTGTGACAGTTTATCTGAAGCAATTAAGTGGAATATTTGTGCTTTTAAATTGTGTTTGTGTGTGTGTGGGGTTCAGGTATACCCTACGTTATGGGGACGAAATGTCACCACAGAGATGGCAATATCCGAAATCCTTGTCATGTGGGGACATTTTTTGGTCCCCATGAGGAAAACAGCCAATGTGATGTTTACTAAGTGATGTTTTTTGAAAATCTAAAAATGCAGGAAGTTTTCTGTGATGTGTAGATTTGGGGGATAGAATATACAGTTTGCACAGTAAAAAAATAATTATGTATATGGAAAGTCCCCATAAAACACGAAAACCCAACGTGTGTGTGGTAGTGCAGTTGCTTACGTGTGTGACAGTTTAATAGCTCCTAAAGTGCTGATTCATGACAGGGCACATTTGGGAGTAAGTCATTCAATGTCAAGACAGAGCAGGACAGTGTCCACAAATTTTCCTCTTCTCGCCAACACCTATTCTGCCTCATACTCTGCTGCACTAGAAATGGATCCTGCACATTCTTGCTGGTTTAACTAATATTCTTTCTATAGAATGAAACATTTCTCTCTCTATTTAAACAACAAACATAGATAAAAGCATATCAATTGACCAGATTTGCTACCTTTTTGGAATAAACCAGAGGTTTACTTTTGTGATGCACAATTGCTCCTTTTGCAGTGTTGCAGCACCTTATGCATTGAAACAACATATTAGTATTGCAAATACTGTATATCATCATATTTCTTAGGTAATGTTTAGCCGGTGCGCTGTGGTTGCAGGTTCTTGTATTGGCGGGGTAATAAGATCAAGATGTTCCATATGTGTTAAGCATCATTTAAAGCAATGATATTCTGTACTTTTATTGCAATTTTGTTTCCCTGAAGAGCAGTTGCAATGCTAGTAAACATTTATTTTTCATGGCTATTTCCCCCTGTCTCCTACCGTTAGATTTTAACAGCCTTGTTTTACTACTTTACCTTCAAGACTTTGTATGTAATATTTAAATGATCTCTTTTATGATTGGCTAACCTAAGTGCACAAGCATGGGTCATCAGGGCAGTCTCATGCGGTAAACACTAGAAGCAGATCTCTTGTTTCTCATGACGAAAACATCTAGTCCAGCCTGTACACATTGGTGTTTTATTGATGTTTCACGTAAACAAAAATAGTATTTTTTTTCAGAGAAATTGAATTGTGTTAATTTCTTCTTCTTTGTCTTCTACTTTTAAGCATAAATTTGACAGGTATTTATCATAAATATAATTTTATATGATTTTTTTTATAGATTGTTTGTATTTATTAATTATAAAAAACAAATGCATATTTATTAAATGTTTTATTACATAACATTATTATTTAACGAAACAAGACAAAAATACTGATTAACAATTAATTTTTTTATGCCATTATTCAAGTATGTTGTCTAGTTTTTGCCAGTGATCATTTATAAAGACTGAATGTCCCAGTATTCAGTGATAAATTGTAAAACGATGTCTTGCATGACAATATGGTGGATTTTTGTAAAGGCACAGATGCTTCACTCGTTCCTCCATTATTTATGTGTCAGTTGTGGCACATCCCAACCCAGTCTCTACATTCACACAATCATCCTTTCCCCTCACCATAAACGGAAAACAAGGCCGTAGAAATGACTTGCACAAAAGATAGATAAAATTGACATTGCCTTGAGATGTTGCTGCCATTAGACTCTTAGAACGGCTCGTATGCCCTCTGGATGTTTGTATTTTCATGAATACGTGCCACTCAGAGATTCTCTGTGGTGAAATGGCCTTTCAGGGCAAAAAGGAGCTCCAAAGAGAGTAACAAAAAGGCAAATACTTCATGCTTTTAAATGGAGAAACTGTTTGCAACTGAGCCTATCTGTCCTTTGAACAGGATGTGGTACAAATGTCTACCGATCTAAAAAACATAATTGTTGGTCTAAAATAATTTATTTATCATTTATACATATTTGAAAGTGTTTTTTTTTAGGAAGACCTTGAGCTGTGTTGTGTCATGTGCTATGTGCAGCAGCCCTGAGATAGTGATTATTCATCTAGTTACATATTTATAATTATTTAGATATTTGGATATCGGATGGAGGTTTTCAAATAGGGTAGAGCAGGACGAGTGTTCACATGGGGAAGTTGACACAAGATCTGTATCTCAGTGACTATATAAGGTTTTTGAGCCAAAACTACAATTACACAAATGTTTGTTTGCTCTAGCTGTGGCTTTGTTGGTTTCAAATAACGTCTGAATTGTGACTTAAATTACAATATCAAATATTTGTGAAAACTGTTTGGTGAACACAGTAGAACTACAGCACTGTTCAAATGTTTGGGGTTGGTAAGATTTTTAAAAATATTTTTAAAAAAGTTTCTTATGCTCACTTGTTTGATAAAAACCACAAAATATTATTACAATTTAGAATATCTATTTTCAATTTATTTGGTAATGTAATTTATTCCAGTGATGGTAAATTAATTATTCCAGTCTTAAATGTCACACGATCCTATAGAAATCATTCTAATATGCCGATTTGTTGCTCAAGATGCATTTCTTATTATCAATGTTGTAAATGGTTGTGCTGCTTAATGTTTTTGTGGAAACCGCAATTTTTTCAGGACTCTTTGATGAATAGAAAGTATAAAATAAAAGAACAGCATTTATTAAAAAATAAAACCTCTTTTTGTGACATTATAAATGTCTTTACTGTCACTTAAAAGTATGAATTTCTTTCAAAACAAATCTTACTGATCCTTAAATTTTGATCATTAGTGTGCTTTCTTTTATCTTCAAATATTGGAAATTTGTCACCCATTTGTATAGTAGTTCATGATGATTTTAAACTATAAACCGGAATCCGGTCTCTAAGCATCACCTCTATTATCTCCATTCTGCATACTATTGTCTAGTATGCTTTTATTGTCTGCTTCAGTTTGTGCAGGTGTGTGTGTGTTGTGCCATCTGACGGTAGCTTGCAGACTGCCACCCCCTGTCACTGCTTTCCTGGTCCTGTGGAGAGGGATTGGCCCCGGGGGTGGAGGCGGAGTCAGTGGCCATGTGCTGGCGGGAGCTCGGCAGGCATCTTACACGCGACTCGCTGGCACCCGGACATACATCTCTCCCTCTCTCTTTCTCACTCAGTCTTGTTTTAGCCTCTCTATTTTCCTTTCTCCCTCATTCTCTTTTAATCACAAATTCTCTCTCCTGCGTCAATGTGCATGAAAAACACACACATACACTAACACTTAAACTTACACAAAGAGACATGACAAGATTTGAATGAGAATGCTGCTTTGGAAATTGCACATTAATAGTGTGATTATGTGCATAAGGGTTTTGTGTGTGTGAGTGATGAGATGTACGTTCATTCCCAGGACTAAAACAGAGGTGGACGTCAGCACATAACAGTGATGTAATTAGGAGACTCTGAGGGGCTGTACCAAGCGTGCTTTGCAGTCAGGCCTTCTGCAGTCCTCATGAATATTGAAGAGGAAGTGCTGGGCGCTGCAATGTGTTGTGACTGAGAAGATCTGCGGCTCCTGTAGGAGGATAGAGAGAAAGAGAGGATGAAATGGAGATGTTCGACAGAAGAGGGATCGTGCCTAGAGTAGAGGAAGATAGAAATAAAAAGGAGGGAGGAGGAGTGATCTGTTGAATGGAGGGATGGGATCTGAATACAATTGGTTGATTTTATTATTGTGTTATTAAACAGATATTTTCCACTCTCAATTCTGATTGGAACTGGTTGGCAACCATAAAAACCTATTATTATTATTATTATTGTTATTAAGCATCCAAATATCAGCAAGCTGATAATGGTCATTACATTATTTGTAGTGCTGTTAAGCGATTAATCGTGATTATTCGCATCCAAAATAAAACACAAAAGTTTGTGTTTACATAATATATGTGAGTGTACTGTGTATAATTATTATGTATATATAAATACACACACACATGTATATATTTAAGGAAAAATATATATATTTAAATATAAATATTTGTATATAATATAAATTATATAAATATACACCGATCAGGCATAACATAACAGGTGAAGTGAATAATACTGATTATCTCTTCATCACGGCACCTGTTAGTGGGTGGGATATATTAGGCAGCAAGTGAACATTTTGTCCTCAAAGTTGATGTGTTAGAAGCAGGAAAAATGGGCAAGTGTAAGGATTTGAGCGAGTTTGACAAGGGTCAAATTGTACTGGCTAGACGACATCAGAGCATCTCCATAACTGCAGCTCTTGTGGAGTGTTCACGGTCTGCAGTGGTCAGTATCTGTGGTCAGACTGGGTCATGGGCGGCCAAGGCTCATTGATGCACGTGGGGAGCGAAGGCTGGCCCGTATGGTCTGATCAAACAGACGAGCTACTGTAGCTCAAATTGCTGAAGAAATTAATGCTGGTTCTGGTAAAAAGGTATCAGAATACATACAGTATTGAGGATTTAAAATGATAACATGAATAACTAACACTGTATTAAAATAATGTTGCGTTGTGGTCTGAATGTTAGCATATATGGACAGCCAAATCATCTTTGAGTGTGAGCAATAGTGTAGTCATTTGAAATTGAGATCTGTGTCCAAGTTTCTTTCTGTTCTTTTTTGTCTTTATCTCTTCAGTCATTTAAGTAGAGCCCAAGTCTGGGGATAAATCTAAGATAAAGTCTGTTTTTTTTTTTTTTTAATGGATTGCAGATGCAGCAGCCTGACATACACATCAATATTTCAGTGGTGCCATTTTAGCAGGGTAAAAGAAAACAGGAAGTTGCTTATACTGATGCAGATTGTCATTAGTTCCTAAAGGGTTTGATTTTTTGGGGGGTTTTGATGTACTGTGTCCGTTCAGTCTTGATTGCAATGGCTGAATCGTTTAATTTAAGATTTAAGAATCATTGTGATTCTTAAATAATTCAAGAATGAATCCACAAATGATTGTTTTGTTTTGGAGACTTGAAAGCAGCTCTTGATGCAGTAATTTATACAAGATACGGAGGCTACACAAGAGTACGTTCCAAGAAATAATACAAGCACACGAAACAAGAATACACACAATTACGAACACTGAGTGTCTATCAATATTTGATCAACTCCCACTTAAGCGTATCCTTTGGTCTGTTTATTGATTTTGCATTCTCTAGGTCATGACCAGATCTTTTCGGCTGCCAGTTTTTTCAGGGAAATTGCTGTGTATTAAAATCAAGAAACAGAGCCATGTTTTCCAAAAGCTGTTTCGTAATAAACAAGCAACATGCCACTGTTAATGTGTACAGTCTATTATGCAAAGTATGTGTGATTGTCACAATACCACAATTTCGGTAGCACTTTATTTTACTGTACTGTCCCCATGTACATACTATGTATTATAGTAATTGCAATAACTGGGTGATAAATAGTTACTAACCCTAAACCTAACCTTAATCCATGCAGTTACCTTAAATTACCCAGTACTTTCTTAGGTAAGTACACGTAAGTGCGCGTATTTCAGTAGTCTATACCAAAATAAATAATATTTCTTGATTCCATAGCAAAAACTAATATCTATGGTACAGACTTTTATTTAAACACCTAATAACAATTTAAATTTCAGTTTGTTCATCAGGCAAAGCTATCAGAAGTCTTGCGCAAGTTATATTTTTATAATATCTGAGCTTGAGATCCACTTCCATTATATTGAAATGAACAGCCAGAATAGTCTTAAAATCTTTTTTTATTTAATTAAATTTTACTTTATTGTTTTTATTTTAATGGAATTAATTCATATTTAAAATATTATATTTTAGTAATAGTTAGTATATAGTTTTATTATTTTTATAGTTTATTTTATTTTTCACCTTTTCAGTTCTGCGTGGAGTGAAAGTCACCTTTGAACAGCATGAGGGTGAATAAATGATGACAGAATTTTTATTTTTGGGTGAACCGCCCCTTTAAGAGATGAACAGCTTTAAAAAAACTGTTAAATGCTGTAATTCCAACAATTTTTTTTTAGAATATGCTTTACTTGGCCTGTTATGGGTTTTAGCACTGTCATAGTCCTGTTAGCCGATAATAATAGTGTGCAGTAATTATAGATCTTTATTTATAGATCTGCAGAATGCTGTGACCTTCCAGGATTGTTTTACTAGGCTTTGTATTTCTGCTTCCTGTCGTTGCATATACAGTGGCTGCTGCACTGGCACCGCCTGACCATTCAATCAAACCGAAGCTATTGAGATCTAACATTTTGTGTGTGTTTATTTAAGTGTGCGTGAAAGGCACAGTTGCTTGTGTGAGTGTGCTACCCTAGCACCACTATGTAGGCTTCTCTTTCTGTAGAAGTGGGTCTTAAAGCAAACCCTGGAGGGTTTGTTACTGCGATTCATCATTCTCAGCCTACTGGTGTCGAGCTCCAAATTACATCTTTGTCATTATTTTTATTGGGTGTGTGAGAATGTAAAGGTGTGCGAGAAACCAGACCGGTTGTAGAATCAGTGGCCGTGACCCTTTTCTATTCACTGGTTATATATCCCTCATAATTACACCGGCAGATGATGTCATCACTTAACATTTCGATCTGCATGTTAATCTGAATCTGCCCTCGTGATACATGAGGGATTATGCAAAATTAATTAATTGACTGATCTTGTACTTCACATAGATGAGAAATGTGACGCTACACTGACAGTTGCCGAGAGGAACTCAATTCCCCCGGTGCGCTGTATATATTTGCGTCTGTTTAACTCGCCTCTCCTTCACAATAGAGACATAAACAGTCTGGCTTTCCTCCTCTGAGGCTTTAACTAGGCCTAGTGCCTAATTGCTTTGTCGTAAGTGAATAATGATATCTCACAACTTGGCTTTAGTACATTTCAGCCATTCCCACTGAAGTGTGACATTTAAAGGCCCACTTCAAGCGAAAATTGAACAAAATCAGTCCAAAACAAAGTTTGTTTGGCTTTTGTTTCAGGAGTTCAGAAAAAGCTTCAGAAAAGTTAGCTCTGGCTGACATTGGTCCATGGCTATTACGTAATAGTTAAGTGTGCTCTGAGGCTCCGCCTTCTTTGGCGTGGATTCCATCTTTTTACCCCTTAGTGAAGAATGAAGCGAATAGAAGTGTGGCCACAATCTTGTAGCGATGTTCGAAGTACCCCTCATGCAGAAGTCACTTTCAAACCAAGCAGCTTTATGTTGGTCAACTCGACAAATTCACCTGACCAAATTGAACCGCCTGTTGTGAAATCTGCTTGGGGAAATCTTTCACCCTCACGCAAAATTCTCGATCTTATGTATTCCTATTGAAATGACTGCATTTCGCCCAGTGGTTTTTAGCCGTTCATACTCTGCCATTGACTCTATCAGGCGGGAAATCACTGCTCTCTCATTACTTGTTGCATCATTGTGTCACAGATTTCTGCATATTTAAGCTCATATACACCCTGGAATCTCCAACTTTCATTGAAAATGAATGTCTAGTCACTTAGATTAAGATAATATATAAATACAGTGCATATGGAAAGTATTCACAGCGCTTCACTTTTTCCACATTTTGTAATGTTACAGCCTTATTCCAATATTGATTAAATACCCCCCCCCCCCCCCCCCCCTCAATTTTACAAACAATACCCTATAATGACAACGTGAAAGAAGTTTGTTTTAAATCTTTGCAAATTTAATAAAAATGAAAAAATCACATGTACTTAATTATTCACAGCCACTCAAAATGTAGTTCAGGTGCATCCTGTTTCCACTGATCATCGTTGAGATGTTTCTACAACTTGATTGAAGGCCACCTGTGGTAATTCAGTTGATTGCCATAATTTGGAAAGGCAAGCACCTTTCTATATAAGGTCCCACAGTTAACAGTGCATGTCAGAGCACAAACCAAGCCTTGAAGTCCAAGGAATTGTCTGTAGACCTAGATAGGATTGTATCGAGGCACAGATCTGGGGAAGGGTCCAGAATCTGCAGCATTGAATCTGCAGGATTGAAAGCCCCAATGAGCATAGTGGCCTCCATCGTCTGAAAATGGAAGATGTTTGGAACCACCAGGACTCTTCCTAGAGCTGGGTGCCCGGCCAAACTGAGCAATTGGGGGAGAAGGGCCTTAGTCAGGGAGATGACCAAGAACCCGATGGTCAATCTGACAGAAGCGTTTCTCTGTGGAGAGCAGAGAACCCTCCAGAAGAACGACCATCTCTGCAGCACTCCACCAATCAAACAAAGGAGTGGCTTCGGGACAACTCTGTGAATGTCCTTGAGTGGCCCAGCCAGAGCCCATACTTGTCTTGAATGCGATTGAACATCTCTGGAGAGATCTGAAAATGGCTGTTTACCGACGCTCTCCATCCAACCTGATGGAGCTTGAGAGGTCCTGCAAAGAAGAATGGAAGAAACTACTCAAAAATGGGTGTGCCAAGCTTGTAGCATCATACTCAAAAAGACTTGAGACTGTAATTGGTGCCAAAGGGGCTTCAACAAAGTATTAAGCAAAGGCTGTGAATACTTATGTACATGTGATTTTGTTTTGTTGTTGTAAATTTGTAATACATTTTGCAAAGATTTCAAACAACTTCTTTCACATTGTCATTATGCGGTATTGTTTGTAGAATTTAGGAAATAATGAATTTAATCAATTTTGGAATAAGGGCTGTAACATAACAAAATGTGGAAAAAGTGAAGCGTTGTGAATACTTTCCGGATGCACTGTATATACTGAATGCGTGTATTGATTTTGAATTTACTGCACTGGAATAACCAACCAGGCATCATATACAGTGAGGAAAATAACTATTTGAACACCCTGCTATTTTGCATGTTCTCCCACTTAGAAATCATGGAGGGGTCTGAAATTGTCATTGTGGGTGCATGTCCACTGTGAGAGACATAATCTAAAAAAAAAAATCCAGAAATCACAATGTATGATTTTTTAACTATTTATTTGTATGATACAGCTGCAAATAAGTATTTGAACACCTGTCTATCAGCTAGAATTCTGACCCTCAAAGACCTGTTAGTCTGCCTTTAAAATGTCCACCTCCACTTAATTTATTATCCTAAATTAGACGCACCTGTTTGAGGTCGTAAGCTGCATAAAGACACCTGTCCACCCCATACAATCAGTAAGAATCCAACTACTAACATGGCCAAGACCAAAGAGCTGTCCAAAGACAAAATTGTATACCTCCACAAGGCTGGAAAGGGCTATGGGGAAATTTCCAAGCAGCTTGGTGAAAAAAGGTCCACTGTTGGAGCAATCATTAGAAAATGGAAGAAGCTAAACATTACTGTCAATCTCCCTCGGACTGGGGCTCCATGCAAGATCTCACCTCGTGGGGTCTCAATGATCCTAAGAAAGGTGAGAAATCAGCCCAGAACTACACGGGAGGAGCTGGTCAATGAAAAGAGCTGGGACCACCGTTTCCAAGGTTATTGTTGGTAATACACTAAGACGTCATGGTTTGAAATCATGCATGGCACGGAAGGTTCCCCTGCTTAAACCAGCACATGTCCATGCCCGTCTTAAGTTTGCCAATGACCATTTGGATGATCCAGAGGAGTCATGGGAGAAAGTCATGTGGTCAGATGAGACCAAAATATAACTTTTTGGTCATAATTCCACTAAACGTGTTTGGAGGAAGAAGAATGATGAGTACCATCCCAAGAACACCATCCCTACTGTGAAGCATGGGGGTGATAGCATCATGCTTTGGGGGTGTTTTTCTGCACATGGGACAGGGCGACTGCACTGTATTAAGGAGAGGATGACCGGGGCCATGTATTGCAAGATTTTGGGGAACAACCTCCTTCCCTCAGTTAGAGCATTGAAAATGGGTTGAGGCTGGGTCTTCCAACATGACAATGACCCAAAGCACACAGCCAGGATAACCAAGGAGTGGCTCTGTAAGAAGCATATCAAGGTTCTGGCGTGGCCTAGCCAGTCTCCAGACCTAAACCCAATAGAGAATCTTTGGAGGGAGCTCAAACTCCGTGTTTCTCAGCGACAGACCAGAAACCTGACTGATCTAGAGAAGATCTGTGTGGAGGAGTGGGCCAAAATCCCTCCTGCAGTGTGTGCAAACCTGGTGAAAAATCTACAGGAAACGTTTGACCTCTGTAATTGCAAACAAAGGCTACTCTACCAAATATTAACACTGATTTTCTCAGGTGTTCAAATACTTATTTGCAGCTGTATCATACAAATAAATAGTTAAAAAAATTATACATTGTGATTTCTGGATTTTTTTTTTATAGATTATGTCTCTCACAGTGGACATGCACCTACGATGACAATTTCAGACCCCTCCATGATTTCTAAGTGGGAGAACCTGCAAAATAGCAGGGTGTTCAAATACTTATTTTCCTCACTGTATTTGGTTTTTACTGGATATTTGTTGTGTGCAATAAATAGCAATGTCATTCATATTTTGTGGGTTTGTGTGAACAGAAAACCAGAAAAATTTTCTCTGCATCTTCTTATGCTCAGAGTCAACGTTGTCCCTGCATCAGTAAATGCCACACTTGTAGTCGTATGCTTCTGTGAATGTTGAAAATGATGTCATCGCTCTCCTAGCAACTGCTAAGCAACCAGTCTTGGAGTGCGCCCAGAGCTGGAATCCCTTTAATGCGACTGGGTTTCTGCATTCCCCCTCTCAAGACTGAAACGAAAATGTGGCGTTGTTGTGGAATTCTCCCTCTTTCATTCCTGGGCCTTTGCAAAGGTCAATAGCCGGTTTCTTGTGAGCACAATTTTGTGTTGCATTTGAAAAGATTTAAAGCATTTAAGAACATTGTGTTTACACATTTCAGGTGCTCATACTCATACTTGAAGTTTTACATTACTTATTTAATGAAGCACTATTTGTGTTAGCATAGCTTCCACAGTTTGAGCATTTTCACCTGCCCATATATGTTCATATGTCTCCATGTGTGTGTCTCTGTGTATTAACATGCTCTGTCTTTGTGGTATTGGTGTCTTCTAGGCTCATGTGGTTCAGCGCTGGCTTGTGCAGCAGGACAGTAGTTTGAGTGGAGAGGGTTCGTCGGAGGCTCAAGGTGGAAAATGGCACTTTGATGGAAGAGTAAATATCTTAGTACTGCCTCTCAACACTTTACTTCCCTCTTTGTGGAAAATCTTGTGTGTTGGCGTTGCTTCCTAAACGTTTCTGCCTGTGGTTCTCTTGTGGTTGTGTAGATGGTGGAAGTTCTTGTGTTTGAATGTCGTGATGTGGCTAATAACTTCAGTTAGCTCCGCTGGTGTTCCTGTAGTGTTTCTTCATCTTCCTCTCATTCTAAATAGCTCTTATCGTGGTTTGTGTGTGACTATTCATATTCCTAACATGAGATTCTGTGTGTGTGATTAAGTGGGTGTTTGTTTGTTTAGGTGTGTGTTTTTTTTTGTTTGTTTTTTTTGTTGTTTTTTTGCGGTAAAAGCTTGCACAGAGATTGTCCCCCTGCTGTTTCTTCTGATTGCTGATATCTGTCAGAATGTCACTTAGGCTAATCTATCAACAGATTTCTTCTATAGAAATTACAATGGGACTAATGACTAATGTAGACTTTGCAATAAAAATGAGCCATTATACACAAATACATGAAAGCATGCAAACTGATATATACATTTCTATTAAAACACATTAAATAAATTCACTGTGTGAGTGATAAACTTCAGCTACTGTGTAAAAAAAATCAACCCGCTAAAATTGGAAACTTACCCAGTGATTTACTCACCCTTAAGCCATCCTAAGTGTATATGACATTCTTCTTTCAGACGAATACAATCGGAGAGGCATTACATTTTTTCGTAAGTGAATACAGAAGGCTGTCTGCCGGAAGCTAGATATTGTACTTTATAAAGTTTTAAATTTTGATATTTTTCTTACAAAAACCCATCGGTTTGCTTCAGAAGGCCTTTATTAAAGGGTTAGTTCACCCAAAAATGAAAATTCTGTCATTAATTACTTACCCTCATGTCGTTTGACACCCGTAAGACCTCCGTTCATCTTCGGAACACAAATTAAGATATTTTAGTTGAAATCTGATGGCTCTGAAAGGCTTCCATTGGCACAATACACGGTACACTCTCAAGACCCTTAAAAGGTACTAAAGACGTCGTTACAAAGTCCATCTCGCTACAGTGGTTCTACAATAACTTTATGGAGTGACAAGAATAGTTTTTGTGCGCAAAAAAACCCTAAATAACGACTTATATAGTGATGATGATTTCAAAACACTGCATCATGAAGCTTCGAAGCGTTATGAATCAGTGAGTCGAATGATGATTCGGATCGCGTGTCAAACCACCAAACTGCTGAAATTTGGCGATCCAAACTGCTGAATCGACTCACTGATTCATAACGCTTCAAATTTTGAGCTGCAATTCACTGCCATTATAAAGCTTGGAAGCGTCAGGATATTTATTAATATCACTCCAATTGTATTCGTCTTAAAAAAGAATGTCATATACACCTAGGATGACTTGAGGGTGAGTAAATCATGGGGTAATTTTCATTTTTGTGTGAACCATCTCTTAAAATTTTTTTAGGACAAAGAATGAAAATATAATATATTACAAAAATGTAATATAATAACATTATTGTGTGTGTGTGTGTATGTGTATATACATTATCATTTAAATTTTGTGGTCAGAAAGATTTTTTTAAAATAAATTAATACTCTTATTCAGCAAGGGCGCATTAAATTGATCAAAAGTGAAATCGAAGTTATTTATAATGTTACATAAGATTTATATGTCAAATGAATGCTGTTCTTTTGAACTTTCTATTCATTAAAGGGGCTATATGCAACTTTTTCCCCAAAATAAACGTAACAATAGCCTTTTTATTTTACCATTTATGACTCAAACATCTCCTGATGAGCATACTGACACCTTGTCCGCTCACAGTGGGTGCACCTATAAGCCTGTATCCTATTTTTCCTATTTTCTGGCGGGTAGGTTTTTCCCGCGCTGTCTGCGGATGTGACGTCACCACCGCTGCGAGAGCGAGTAGAAAATAAGAGCAGTTCTATTTTTTGGCCACAGGTGTCAGTCGCGAGTTTAAATTTCAGAAAAACGCATATAGCCCCTTTAAAGAATCCTGAAAATATACATTACGGTTTCCAAAAAAGATATAAATAATAATAATAATAATAATTAAGCAACACAACTGTTCAACATTTATAATAAAAAAAAATGTCTCTTGAGCCCCAAATCAGCAAATTAGATTATGTGACACCGAAGACTGGATTAACTGCAAAAAATTCAGCTCTTCCATCACAGGAATAAATTGCATTTTAAAGTATATTAAAAAAACTTTTTTTTAAATAATATTTCACAATATTGCTGTTTTACTGTATTTCAAATTTCAAAAAACATATAAAAAATCTTACTGAACCCAGACTTTTGAACGGTAGTGTGTATGTGTGTATGTGTATCACATATAAACACTGGTTATTCTCTAAGTAATTGCTTTGTTAAATTGTTTACCAGGTACTAAAAATATATTCCCATTGTCAAGCTTGAAGAAAGCTGTGTCATGATCACGGGTGCTGTGCCAATTTCATGCTAATGACAATTTGGTGCCAAGTCCATGATAAGATCAACCAGCATGTCCTTTTCAGTATACCTCAAAGACAAGTCAATCCATCAAAATTATGTTTGAGGTGAACATTCATTTTTCAGGAAGAAAATGACCCAAAACACATCTCAAAGTTGTTCAAAAAGTAATAATGATCACATAAGTAAGGTGAATAAGAACTCTGTATACCGAGTGTCAACTCAGTACCATAAAACACCACAGAATGCTCAAAATAGCCGCTTTTCACCGTCAGGCTGAATAGTTCTAAGAACGGTTCCAGTTATATTTCCAGTTGAACCTAGTTCTTCACTGGCTAGATGACAAACTGTTATCTGCCTGGAATTCAACCGAGCTGGTAGAATGCGTGTAGTGACGTTGTCATTCCAGATTGGTCACCGATTGGCCTAGCTGCAAGTTTCTCTGAAGCTGGCCAAGTGCACTATTTGAGCGAAGTTTATGAAAGTTAATAATACGATTAAAAGAAATATCTGATCATCATCCATAACGCGTTCGCTATTTACATCTCATATTGTCTGTAAACTCTTGCTTTACCAAGGCAGACACATTTGTATTACATTGCTCTGTTATCAGCCGCACAGTGGAAAATGAAACCATATATGTACCGGCTAGGCCGGATTGGCACAGAATGGAAAGGTTAAGCAATGAGAATGGTTTGCCCCGACGGTGAAAAAGAAGCTAATGTGTGAGCAAGTGCTCTGGGAATTGCTACAGGATCAGAAAGGCCATGCAGACTCCAGCTCAAATATGTTAACCGAATGCTGTTGAAAATTATTAACCAAAAAACATGTTTGTTTGTATTTGTGTGAAACAGAAGAAAGCATCCAGATGAGTATCAGTATGGATGGGTTAAAGAATATGTGAATCACATTCCTCACGCTGATTGTGGATATAATGATCGCCAAAGAATGGCTTATCAAGAAGAGGGAAAGACATTCCAGCCCCAAAATGAAATAAATTATATTCTGAAGTGATTCAGCAATTGTTTTCAGTAAGATATGATGGCGCATATTACTCTATTACTGCACAGTCATGTTGACGGATACGTTTTTGTTCTGCTGTCACCTGAAGACTTCTTCCATCCACAATTTCGATTGGGGGGGTTGTGGTGACTGGCCTGTCAATCATTCCTACTGAATAACAGAGCAAAGACAATCTAAAATATCTAGACTGCAGAGTATCTGACAAATCAATTCAAGGACTCAGTATAACTGTGACCACATCAGAGCAAATTGCATTAGTCATCACAATGGAAAACCACAAAATATCACTCATGGATTTTTATATAGAGCAGCAGGAATGAAGAATTCTGGGTAGGCAGTCGAAGGCGTAAAATGTTTTTGAAATATTGCAGTACAGATGGGAATCTGAAAAGCTCTCAGTTCTGGACCCGTTAGCATGAACACAACAGGAGGGAGAGAGAAAGACGAAAGGGAAGGTTTGGAAAAGGAATGGAGGCTGTTAACTATTCCACTGAGAAAATAACAGTCAAGATCAAGAGGAACGCTCCATAGACGGACAGACAGACAGACACACAGATGAAAAATGATAAAGAACTTAGACTAACAAACGTTAATACAGATGTATGAAGAATTTAGGTTTTGCATAGATCAATTAGGTATACATTTTGCACTTTTGATGCACTGTTTTTGTCCTAAATCATATTTTAAAATGTGACAATTAAATTAAATTATTTTTTGTTAAATATTATTTTTAAATAATTTATTATTATTATTTAGTGATATTTAAAGCTGCAGTCTTTAACTTTTTTTTGGTTGAAAATGATCCAAAATAAAAAATGTATACATCATTTTTTTAGTACATTACTAGCCAGTGTTCAAAACTATCTCCTTACCTTATCCCTATTCACAACGCTAAACTTGTAATAATGTATTATAATCTGAGTGGTACTGGTGGATTTCCACTGTAAATTCAAGCATGCCGCTATTTGTCTTTGCGTCATTATGTCACATCTGTATACATAAAGAAGGAGTCCGGTTAGAAGGCTATCACATGTGAGGATGCTGCAGGTGGCGGATCCTTTATAGCCTTTTCTCACAGCAGATTTTTGATGGCGGATTGTAATCCAGAAAGGTCCAAATGACAATCACCGTGACAACTGGAGATGTACCCGTAGTCAAAAGCAAACAATTAGACTTTACAGAAATTGAAATCTACAGGTAACGCTAATGCACGCTAAATACACATAGTCACGCAATGCTGATGTTGTTAACATTAACGATTTGAGAACAAAGTATATTAATTTTGAGAACAAACAATAATAATAGTTTGCACGGTTTGATGTGAAATGAGCTAAGCGATCATTAGATTTAATCACAGCTGGTAGTGCGATTTATTGTAATGCTTTTTTTTCTCAGTTGGTCAGATCAAAAGCGGCAGACATATTACTTACTCAGATGACATTTTCTGGTGAAAATTCTTATTTTGGTCATAGTTCCAATACGTAGAATCTGTGACTCTGAAGTACAGTATCCACACCAGTGACTGACAGCCACACATACTCCTCAAAACATCCACGCTGAGGAGCCATGCCGGTGCACAACCCACGTAAAGATGTTAATTCCACAAATAACTGCAATTGAAGGTTTCAAACCGAGATGGCGACAAAGAGACAAAACTTGTGGACTGCAGCTTTAAACCGGAAGTATGTAATTTCTGGGCCACTAGCCTCACCAAATGGAATTACAAAAATAATGACTCTTTTCACAGGTTTTCCGTGGTTGGACAACCAGATAGTTCTGCCCCCAAACTCACACCATTGGTTGATTTGATGTTACTAGAATGGGACTGCTTACTTTGTATCTACAAATAAACTGGGAGACAAGAACACACTTCAACTTTAAAGCAAATGCTGTGATATGTATTTAGGAGAAAAAAACAGCCCTGAATATAACATCACACTCCTTAGCTTTGGAAAATTATATGATTTTATATAGAGAAAAACAAATTCAGTAACTGATGGGTTGTTGTTATGTGGCCCTTGAGCCAGTTAAAAACCAGATTCTCATCTCCTCTGTGAACATGCACAACACAGAATGAATTACTAACCAGTGCTGTAAGTGCTAAACATCCAGAAGACCTTGTGCAGAAAAATTGCTTTGGATTTAACAATCCCTTTCCCTATTCAGATTTGCATTTATTTTACGTTTCTTCTCTCTCTTATCTTCTCTCTCTCAGGCGGATACAACAACCAGTTTTCTCCGTGCTGCACGCTCAGGTAATCTGGAAAAAGCTCTGGACCAT
This sequence comes from Gobio gobio, assembly GCF_949357685.1. Classification (NCBI taxonomy): domain Eukaryota; kingdom Metazoa; phylum Chordata; class Actinopteri; order Cypriniformes; family Gobionidae; genus Gobio; species Gobio gobio. Next base: position 30,157,635 of record NC_137107.1, read on the forward strand.
ATCAAAAATGGAATAGACATCAACATAGCCAATCAGGTGAGGAAAAAAAAAGCATGTGTATGAGAGTGTGTATGTGAAAGTATTACACATACACATTAGTAGATCCATGAATATGCTAAACACCCTCAAACGACAGCAAGAGCACCCTCAGTTCGTGTTTGCGCTCTGGAGAGCGTCAAATGTTTCTATTTACAACATGCGTTTGCAACAGTGAGCAATGTAGCCAATCACTGACATGTTTAGCTGCGTTTCCACCGCAAGAACTTTCCCCAGGAACTAGGAACATTGGGGTGGTACCCGGTGTGTTTCGACCGCAGGAACCAGGGTCTTAATGAATTTCCGGGTAAATATTTCCCCCTCCCAACGGCCCTGCCCTGGTAGTACTTTTTCAAAGTTCAGGAACTTTCGGGGGTGGGACTTGAGCACTGAACATGCTGATTGGTTGACTCTACGCAGCATTTTATTTCAACCGGCATTTTTAAAAGTCTTTTGCGAGGTTCGCTTTCGCTCTGCGTTCAGTAAATATCAGTCTTGCTCTTTCTGTCCGATGGCGCACGTTATCTCAGCAATCGCACGGTCAATGTCCGTAATAGCTGATAATAACATACGTTGTCTTATTTTAAATCTAGCTTTATGAGCTTTCAGAATACGCTTTAGTATCAGTGCTTGTCTCTTTTCCACCGTTTTGTTAATTACCTCTTTAGTAATTCAATACATAATTTGCAAAAGCAGCGCTGCTTGCATCTCCTTCATACTTGTTCTTGTTGCATACAGTATCGCACAAAAATGATAACTGTCCGTCGGTGACTGGGAGGAACAGTCGCGCACAGTCCCACGTCTCTGGACTAATTTGCCTAATCTTCACGGTACTTTAGACCGCAGTGGAAACGCAGACAGTAGCAGGTCTGGGGTAAAAAAAGTTCCTGGTACAAATTGTTCCTGGTAATTTCGGTGGAAACGGGGCTTTTGTTGATCTTTTGAATACAGTGGCCAATCAGAGGTGTTTAATTTAGTCAGAATTCACTCACCGAAATGACAAGTTTTTGTTCAGTGATGAGTTCTGTAACAAAGTGTAATCTCAGTAACAAAATGTAGACACAAAATAAGAGATTAATTGTGGAGTTTAGACAACTTTATTGATTAAAATGGAACACACGGTTGCACACGGTTTGACTTAAAGCGTATTAAAAACACCACAGATAGACATAAACAACAATAAAAACTTTTCAAAAAGTTTTTCATCTTTAACAAATGAGACCTTATTGCAAAGTGTTACCAAATTATTATTATTATAGATATCAATGATACCTCAAATCATGGAAATTGTTGAGGAGATTTTTCACTTTTTAATTTTGTCATCAATAAAACACCAAAAAGAATCCTTTAGATTTATTTTGGAGGGAAAACCACCTAGCCACCACCCAAAACACCCTAGCAACTCTATAGCAACATCAGAACACTTTAGCAACTGCATGACAACACCAGTCTCACATCCATGCCTTGAAAGCCCAAAGTAACTTTGAAGCCCATTAATAGTACTGGCTAAATTCAGAAATTGCTATTTAGAGCTATAAATTCATCATATTGTAGTTTGTGCCTGTGTGTGTGTGGTTGTGTGGTTGTGTGGTTGTGTGTGTGTGTGTGTGTGTGTGTGTGTGTGTGTGTGTGTGTGTGTGTGTGTGTGTGTGTGTGTGTGTGTGTGTGTGTGTGTGTGTGTGTGTGTGTGTGTGTGTGTGTGTGTGTGTGTGTGTGTGTGTGTGTGTGTGTGTTTTTGTGTCTGCATTAACCCCCCAGTGCTCCTGTGGTTGGACAGTACAGCTGTGTTTACAATGCAGAGCTGTGTTCAATGCACTAATCAGTAAATTGCCATAATTAATCATGCCAGCATGTTTTCCTCCTCTAACCCCCTCACCGGTCATGCTTTTGCAAGCACTTGCATCATAACACTTGCTTACTTGCTTTAAATATAGCATATTGTGATATTTGCAGGAGAGCTATGTTTGGTTCTCAGAGATGGGTTAGTGAATGGACCTGAACAGTTGGCTGGCTTCCTGCATTGAAAAGCTTTGAAAATGAACGCCCACTCTTGTATGCTTGCATCCTGAACTCTGAAATCTCTCTCTCTCACTCACTCACTCACTCACACACACACACACAAACATTGACTACTACACCACCTTATAACATCATTCCCCGACAGGATTCCATTGTGAAACCGATATACAACCTAGACTAAATTTCAATGCTTCTTGGAGGTTTTTATAGTTATGTGTTTGGATAAACTGAAGGTATACTTCCCCTGTGTGATGCTGATATCACAGCGTGAATGTCTCTGTGCTGTCGCAACACATTCTGTGAGGAGCTTAGACTGGTTTTGACAGTGAGACAGATTAAGCCCTCTGCACAAAGGCTTTGGGACTAGAGAAAATTCGAGAGGCAGCAAAACCGTATTTTAAAGTTCAGAGCGTGTGCTTAATTTTCACCTCAGCTCAAAGCAAATATTGTTAATGATATTTTTAGACAATTGATGATCTTGTCATAGAGTGTAGTTTGTCTTTATTTTACAGGTGACAAACTAACAGCTGTAAATAGCCATAATGTTATTAGCCATTTTATCTATTAAAGGGTACCTATTATGCAAAATTCACTTTTACATGGTGTTTGAACATAAATGTGTGTCGGCAGTGTGTGTACACAACCACTCTATAATGGTAAAAATCCACCACCCCCTTTTTTTTGGACATAACCTTGTGTGTATTTGACAGTTTAAACCCAAAAAGAGAACTTAGTTTAACACGCACGGGATGCCTCGTCTGACAGCCAGCTTTCTGTGCGCGTGCTTCGGATGTGTGCGCTCAGAAAACCATATATATGAAGTTTAGACTGATGCGGCTTTAAGACGCATGCACATAATAAACTTTCATGATTATAAAGAACGATAGAGATGATAATCAGATGTTTTGTTAGTTTTTGGCAAAGTATCCGAAGCATGAGCTGTAAAGGCACAGCATTATTCTGGATAGGGGAGTGGGAAGCAGCAGCTCATTTGCATTTAAAAATACATGCACGAAAACAGCATGTTTTTCCTTCCACTCAAAAATTGACATTTACAACATAGTATAATAAATGATCTGTGGGGTATTTTGAGCTGAAACTTCACAGACACATTCTGGGGACACCTGAGACGTATATTACATCTTGTAAAAGGGGGCATAATAGGTCCCCTTTAACATCTGATGATTATATACCCAAAATAATCTAACAATCAGAAAAAATCATTTTCAAAGAGTCATTATTCACTTAAAATCTATTCTTGTGCACTAATCTTATGGACCAATTTGATGCTTTTGTTTAAAAAAATGTATACCTTGAATGCAGTGTAACTTGCTTTGGATAGAAGTGTCTACCAAATGCATAAATGTAAATTGAAATGTTTTTTTATCCTTCTAGAAGCTTGAACGCTTCAGCCCCCATTCAACATTTCATGACAACAATTTCTTCAGAATTTCTCCCTCTCTGTTTAACGGAGGGAACGAAGTCACTAAAACAATTGTGACCTAATTTAGGAATTTGGAATAATTCATCTGAATTTTTTATACACTGTCATTTAAAAGTTTGAGATCGGTAAGATTTTGGGCCAGATTTACTAAACAAGGCAAATTAGCGTGAGAGCACAATTCCCAAAAAGCGCAGATGGGAGTGCAAAGTTTTGTGCGTGATCTACTGACGGCACACAAATTAAAGAATACAGATGCAGCCGGATCATTTCCATAATGACCGACGTAATCTACCAAGAGCAGCGCAAATTAGCGTCTGGTTTAAGACATGCTTTTTTTGGGTGTTAAATAATGGCTCAAAAACCAGTAACTAGCGTAAACCTTAGTAAATCACCTTGCATAATTCATTTAAATACTCTCCTCCCATAAATTTTGCATACTCCTACAAATTGCAATAAGGTCAGCTGCCAAAATAACCCCGTCCACGCCTTTTGTGTCTTTAGTAAATCCTCACAGTTGTTTTTTCAACGCCAAAAGAGGGTTTGTGCTGGCGCAAGCTGTTAGTAAATCTGGCCCTTTGTCTCTTATTCTTATCAAGACTGCATTTTATTTTACCATAGAAATGGACAATAGAAAGATGAAAGATACAGTGTTGGCAATCTATGCACGTATAACAATACTGTTGATATCACACAATGGCGTGTGATGTTCCCTAAAACATCATGAAGCACATCTAGAGAATATTAATGCCAAGCGGACACGTGTGGCTGTTTTCATCAGGTCTCCTCCCCACTGTCTGCAAGCACCCCTCCATCTCCATTCTGTCTTCCTCTCCTCTGCGCATGTACTGTGCAGCTGCAGTTGGAGCTCATTAGAGATGAGTGACACTGCAGTATGAAGGGGATTCCAAGCAGACTAGCAGAGCAGAGCCCCCCTATGGCCAAACATGGCTACACACCTAGTATCCCTACAAAAGCACACACTGTACCATGTGCCGTTCGCGGTTCACCAATCAGGCTTTACCTCTCCCGGCCTTTTTGTTGGTTTCCTCCACCGTTCTATTTCCACGCCCTGTTTAATGAGAGCTCCACGGTGCTGTAGATGTCTCAGTCAGTGCTTCACTGTGTTATTTTTAGGCTGCCCTCCTCTCAGTGAGTCATTTGACAGGTAGACAGGGAGAGATAAAAAGATAGACTTGAGATGTGTCTGGGTGGTATTTTTTTTTTTTTTTTTGAGACCTCATGTCTTTTTCAGTACCTCATGTTTTCTCTTGTATTCGCAGAATGGGCTTAACGGGTTGCACTTGGCCTCCAAAGAAGGCCATGTTAAGATGGTGCTGGAGCTGCTGCACAAAGGCATTGACCTGGAGACTAACACAAAGGTAAATCTACCTACTTCCAGTCAGGCTTCCTCCAGCAAGCCAAAAACAGGTTTATAAATAAGATCAGACTCTAAAACTATGTCCCAAATGACACACTATGCACTTATACACTATGTACTTATGCACTATGTACTCAACTGTGCAGTGTATGAATTTTATAAGGTTATTCTGTCATTCCACATCAGAGTCTGATAGCCCCTCCCACTCCATTACGTAATTAAAGCTGTGACAATTGAGTGCATGAAGTGTCACCATTGCACACTTCGTTTTTTGGTTAATTAAGTACATCATCTATTTGGAATTTTCAGTGTGAATGCACTGAAACACCCTATTTATATAACAAAATGTCATAGAATAGTGCATAAGTATGCAAATTGGCTGAGTTGCTACTGAATGTGCTTGGCAACCGAAAACAGATACTCTTACCTGGTGGAATAAGTATTTATACTGAATATCTCTTTAATAACATTGAATATTGACATTTATCATATTGGATATTTAATAAAGACAAGTACTTCTAAAAGTTGATAAAATTACCATTTTACAAATTTGTGCATTTAAAATGTGCAGTTTCTCTCAGCTAGGAAAATGAGTCATAAATATTGATGTCTCATATTTCTTTAAAGTGTTAGTTCACCCAAAAATGAAAATTATGTCATTAATTACTTACCCTCATGTCGTTCGACACCCGTAAGACCTCCGTTCATCTTCGGAACACAAATGAAGATATTTTAGTTGAAATCCGATGGCTCAGAAAGGCCTCCATCGGCACAATGCACTTTACACTCTCAAGACCCATAAAAGGTACTAAAGACGTCGTTACAAAGTCCATCTCACTACAGTGGTTCTGCAATAAATTTATGAAGCGATTTATATAGTGATGACTGTTTTAAAAACACTGCATCATGAAGCTTCGAAGCGTTATGAATCAGCGAGTCGAATCATGATTCGGGTCGCGTGTCAAACCACCAAACTGCTGAAATCACGTGACTTTAGTGATCCAAACTGCTGAATCGATTCACTGATTCATAACGCTTCGAAGCTTTATGATGCAGTGTTTTGAAATCGGTCATCACTATATAAGTCAATATTTAGGGTTTTTTGCACACAAAAACTATTCTCGTCCCTTCATAAATTTATTGTAGAACCACTGTAGTGAGATGGACTTTGTAACAACGTCTTTAGTACCTTTTATGGGTCTTGAGAGTGTAAAGAACATTGTGACAATGGATTTCAACTAAAATATCTTCATTTGTGTTCCGAAGATGAACGGAGGTCTTACAGGTGTCGAACGACATGAGGGTAAGTAATTAATGACAGAATTTTCATGTTTGGGTGAACTAACCCTTTAACCCTCTAATATCTTTTTTTCCCATTGAAATAATCTGAAGAGTGCCTCGCACTGACTAACCGACTAACAATAGCTAGTAAAATTGTTTTATTAAAGGGTACATAATACACCAGTCTCATGTTAATCTTGAGTACCTATTGAGTAGTATTGCATCCTTTATATCGCTGAATATTTATAAAAAACAGATACTTTATGTTGTACAGATTCTTTCAGAAAACAGCCGAACTCGTTGAGGCATGCAGTGGGCGGGGCGCGCACACACACACACACACACACACACACACACACACACACACACACACACACACACACACACACACACACACACACACACACACACACACACACACAATACATCATGGCATTATCCCTGGATAACTTTCACTATACGTTCGTGTTGTTTACATTATATGCACTTACGTGCCCGATTGCCAACAAAACACAAACATTGGATGCAGTTTCACTCACCACCTGCGGTTTCGAATCACGACCGGGAATAAACAAACACATTTGCAGAACTCTGTTGCTGCTCCAGAAAAACAAACTGCATCCACTGTTTCCTTAATGCTGGGTTCTTTGGGAAGCTGAACAAGGTTATCTTTCCCTCACAACCAAAAATGCACTTCTTTAGTGACATTGTTGATTTCATGGTCTTAAAACAATATGACAGCGCTGTCGACGGCTTCCATATCCCGAACAATGACGCGCTCCTGCTCTCGCTCTGGTTGATGTGCACATGCTCTTCCGGGAAAAGTGCCCATACAAGGAATTCCACCCTTTATGACGTCATACAGGGCCATACTTGAAAAAACTTTCCGAAATGTATTCGAATCCTGAAGGAGTGTATTTGGCACAGAAATACTCCATCATACGTCCAAATCGTGTTTTTGAAATGTTGGTTTTCCAGATCTTTAAAGCAGCACTAGGTAACTTTTCAACCTTTATAATATATTTTCAAGACTCTTGTGATGATACATCGACTTACAATAGGTTGAATGACACGTCTGCCATAGCCTGACGGGGTCTGTATCGTTTTTAATCGTACTTTTAAACTTCGGGTTTCGGGTAGTAACCTGAGAACAAAAAGAACTACAAAATTCGACCGCTTTACGGCATATACGTCACTTCCACCACCACCCTCACTTCCTTAAATTCGGACGTGCGAGCCCAACTATCATTTGTTTGCCGAATGTTATAGTCATGGCCGAAGCAGCACAGAAAAATAAGAAAGCAAAGGTTTTGTCGGAGGAAAGCAAAAAGAGGAAACGAGAAAGTGATCGGATTAAAGGCAGGACGAGGATCAACATTGGGCCAGCGTTTGCTCGTTGACGTGAGCTGGAGGAGGAGGGGCTACATTCTTGCAAGTAAATACATAAGACGTACAAAATCATATTTTAGGATACCTAACATGTCTGTGATATTTGTTTATTTGTCTTGCCTCAAGCTATAATGCAAATCGATTTTTCAAATTTGCAGATTCATCTATGGTAGCTTGATATTATAATATTGACAATATATGGTTATTACCTACCACTCAAACATTGAATTGAAGTATCATATAGATTCTGTAAAATGGGAACCAATAGACTAGGCTACTATAATGACGCTGGCTTGTAAACGTGAGCATCGCAATCATTTGGCGTTTGAAAAAAAATAAAACCCATGAAATGATATTCATATGACATGCTGAAACATATGCCACTGTACCTGGGATGAAGACATTTCACACGCGACGCAAGCAAGACACCTGCATGTGAACTCCTGCAGTGTTCAGGGCTATCATGGTTGTCATGTCAACAAATGCACGTACGATGCATCCCCTGATGTAGAATGACAGTTTACGACAGTAGTAGAGGACAATACTGTTTCCCAACTGTAGGGGGACCCAGAGAGCAAAACCTACCTAGTGCTGCTTTAACAGTGTAAATAACTGTTAAATTTAACCCCCCCCCCCCAGTTCATATAAAATGTAGGTAAAAGTGCTTCACAGATCAAAAGACATTTTAGAAGAAAAAAACACATCAAAATCGGACAACAAAATAAAAACAACAAACAACATGAGCAAAAATTAAAGCAAAATAAAATCAAATAAAAATGATTCAATATATTCTATATAAGTATTTTTTGTTGTCTTTCTCTTTATTGTATTTACATGACTATTCTTTTTGCAGAAAGGGAATACCGCCCTTCATATTGCTGCTCTGGCCGGTCAAGAGAAAGTGGTTGCAGAACTGATAAATTATGGTGCCAACGTCAATGCCCAGTCTCAGGTTGGTCTGAGCCTCAAGGCATGAATCACATAGAAACGTGTTGATGAAAAGCTTAATTAATTTGTTCTTTGTTGTTATTTTGTGTTTTGCAGAAAGGTTTCAGTCCCCTGTATATGGCAGCACAGGAGAACCACTTGGAAGTGGTGAAATACCTACTTGAACATGGAGCCAATCAGAGCCTTCCAACCGAGGTGAGTGACATTTTGAAATCAAACTCAGCAGAAATAAAACCCAAGTGAACCTACAACTCTCGATTTCGTCCCCCAGGATGGCTTTACTCCTTTGGCGGTAGCTCTTCAGCAGGGTCACGAGAACGTGGTGGCCCTCCTGATAAACTATGGCACCAAGGGAAAAGTGCGTCTGCCGGCCCTGCACATTGCAGCACGCAATGACGACACACGCACTGCTGCCGTACTGCTGCAGAACGACCCAAACCCAGACGTCCTCAGCAAAGTATGTGTGTTTGTACACATCTGAAAGGTTTTATCTCACCACGAGCGGGATTACGCATCATGACTCACTGAGCTCAGTGCAGCCGCTCTTGGCTTGTAATTGCAGAGATGACTATGTGACAAGATAAACAGAACTGACTTTGTTTAAAGATCCGTCAGAGTAGGTGTTCCTGTTTTGTACATATACTGAGTCAATGAAATGTTACACTCTTTTCCCGTAGACCGGCTTTACTCCCCTCCACATCGCAGCCCATTATGAGAATCTCAATGTTGCACAGCTTTTGTTGAACAGAGGAGCCAACGTGAACTTCACGCCAAAGGTCAGTTCAACTCTCATGTTAAATGCAGCTTCCTAGTACATAAAAGATTACATGAATTCTGACTTTTACTCCTTTTCTCTTGAAGAATGGCATCACTCCATTACATATTGCTTCCAGGAGGGGGAATATGATTATGGTGCGGCTTCTGTTGGACAGAGGAGCTCAGATAGATGCCAAGACAAAGGTACAGTATTCATTTGGGATGCACAAAATATTTTCAAAATCAAATATTCTGCAGTTTGCAGTGTTGTTATTGTTAACTAAAACTATTTTTAATGTGATTTTCATTATTTGAAATAAATATGAAATAAGATATAGATTATTAGATTAAAAAATGTAAACTTGAAAAACAAAAACAAAAATTAAATGTTGACTTGGCTACTAACTGAAATAAATGACTTTAGGTACTAAAATGACTAAAACTAAAACTGAAATATATATAAATTAAAGCTAAATAGAAATGAATAAATAGAAATGGAAAACTTAAACTACAATTTAAATAAAACCATAAAAATAAAAGCTAATTCAAATAATTCAAATATTAATAGTAGTTTTAATATTTAATATTATATATATTATATTATTATAATGCTATAATATTGACTAGTTGACTACTCTAGGGGGCCATTCCCATAAGGTACGTTTTGTGCTCAAAAATAGTAGGACAGGGCAAGAATAAAAAAGAGCACACACATTTGTAATAATAATTATAAATAATACACCTTTTATTCATAAAATGCAGCAACGTGCTTAACAGGTCAGAATATATATCTGAAATTTATTTTATAAGAAAAATTTATTTAGATGGATAAAACATTACAAAGTTAGATTTGGTATAATCTAAATAGACCAGTCGGTTAATTTGACTACTCGATCCTCCTGTATCCATAGTATCTATCCAACCGTAATCACGTCTCACAGTGACATTATTTACTGGCTGAGATGAAAAATCACACTGCTGAGACTGCTGTATCCGACTTACTTAATTCTAGCTCATGGAGAATGACCTATTTTACTTCCTCATGGGAAAAACAGGTATTTTCTCTTTGTGACAACTTGTTTTAATGGTATACTGTGATGCATACATGAATAAGGACAGAAAATGCAGCTCATGTAGGATGCATGAAAACATGGCTGGCATATTTTCAGAATTGCTTATTCTTTCCATTGTCTGCAGGATGAGCTGACACCGCTGCATTGTGGAGCCAGAAACGGTCATGTACGTGTGGTGGAGATCCTGCTAGACCAGGGTGCTCCCATTCAGGCCAAGACCAAGGTAGCCAAACTATATTACTAAGATGTGCGATACTGTAGCAGATTTTTAGCTTTATTGATGGTGTAATCATGTTGATAATAATGTGTTCCCCCTTGCAGAATGGTCTATCTCCCATCCACATGGCAGCACAGGGTGATCACATGGACTGCGTAAGGCAGCTGCTGCAATACAATGCAGAGATTGATGACATCACACTTGATCACCTGACCCCGCTGCATGTTGCTGCACACTGTGGGCACCACCGCATGGTCAAGGTGCTGTTGGACAAGGGGGCAAAAGCTAATGCCCGTGCTCTGGTTAGTGCATCCACCCTGTCTTTTACTTGTTTTTTAAAAATCGTTTTTAATTAATATTGCCTGTTAATGTGACGGTGACCCTGATTTCCCGAGGGAGACACTAGTCCCGAGGTAAATAGTTCATCAGCTCCAGTTTGTATCCAGCCTCTCATGGAGACTTCGGATGCCCCGACACCTGTGATGAGACGACTCCACGCCTGTGAAGAGACGACTCAACGCCAGCGTTGTTATGGCCTAAATTAATACACGATTGATTAACTTTTTCGAACATTATTCTTTAACATTGTCTTTCTAACATTTTTACTGTACATCTATGAAATGCACTTTCTGTAAAGCTGCTTTGAAACAATGTGTATTGTGAAAAGCGCTATACAAATAAATTTGAATTGAATTGAATTGAATTTCCATCCGTAAAACAAATAACTGAATTTGATATTGTGACAATTAGTTATACTGTATAATACATTTAGTGCAATATTAATTGTACATCATAGGCTCAACTTGGTACTCCATACCTCCCATTTAATAGTGTACAGCTGTACACTGTGAATGTATTAGTTTATTTTTTTGTGTATCTTTCAGAATGGATTCACTCCATTGCACATTGCCTGCAAGAAGAACCACATGCGATCCATGGACCTTCTACTGAAGCACTCAGCATCTCTGGAGGCCGTGACTGAGGTCAGATTACTCTCCGGCTGTCACTTTGATGGATAACCTCTATTCACTTTGCACCATCTACTCTTTTAGCTTGACCCTTGTATAAAATCGAAAGACTATGAAGGAATGAGCAATGCATGACGATTAATTTGGGAGAAGAATATATTAACATTATACGCTATCGTTACTGCTAAAGTTTGGGGTAATTACGTTTTTGTTTTTTAAAGAAATTAATAGATATGTATTCAGTAAGGGAGCATTAAATGTATCAAAAGTGACTGTAAAAACATTAATGATGTTACAAAAATATTGGTATTTCAAATAAATGCTTTCTTTTGAACTTTCTATTCATCAAAGTATCCTGAAAAGAGACCCACAAAATATTAAGCAGCTGTTTTCAACATAGAAAGAAATAAAAATGTTTCTTGAGCACCAAATCAGCATATTAGAATGATTTCTGAAGGATCATGCGACACTGAAGACTGGAGTAATGGCTGCTGAAAATGTAGCAATGCCATCACAGAAATAAACTACATTTTGAAATATAGTCAAATTAGAAACAGTTATTTTAAATTGTAACTTTCAATTAAATGACAGAACCCTTAAACACATTTAAAACAAAAATGCATGTTCTTGTCTCTTAGTCGGGTCTGACCCCACTTCATGTGGCTGCATTCATGGGGCATCTCAACATAGTGAAGAGTCTTCTTCAGAGAGGAGCTTCACCCAACGCTTCTAATGTGGTAAGAATTATGTATCTGTTTAACACCTCAGATAGAGCAATTTGAATCCCCAAAGCACGTCTATTCTGCTTTACAAACTGGCTAATATCTTTAGCAGCAATGATGACAGTAATCACAGTTTTCTTTTCAGAGCGAAATGTTTGTGACTGTATTAAAATGTGCCATTGTAGAAAGTAGAGACCCCTTTGCACATGGCTGCCAGAGCGGGGCACTGTGAGGTGGCTCAGTTCCTGCTACAGAACAATGCGCAGGTGGATGCCAAAGCGAAGGTATGCCAATAGTACAAGCTGTTTTATCTTCATTTATTTTCTTTTGTTTTAAAAATCTCATGTTTCCTCTGTCTCTCTCTTTACTTTGACAGGATGATCAAACCCCCTTGCACTGTGCCGCTCGAATGGGACATAAGGAACTGGTGAAGCTGCTCTTGGAACATAAGGCCAATCCAGACTCGGCCACCACGGCAGGCCACACTCCTTTGCACATCGCTGCCCGCGAGGGACACGCCCAAACCACACGCATCCTGCTCGACGGGAATGCTCAACAAACCAAAATGACCAAGGTTCTCTCCTCTCAATTAACCCTTTGCTAAACCCCAGCTTAAAGTCTGCATGAAACAGAAGTTTTCTTTCCTATTGTGACATATATCAGAGTGAAACATCTTCTCAAGCTAGAGAAAATGTAGGGCGGGACTTGATTTTGTCCATTGATTGGATTGCTGGATCATTGTGGTTTGCTGTTGGTGCAATCTCATGTGAGTGACAGGTTGTCCCGCCCTTGCTTCAGTAAACACGTCATCAGAGAAGAGATGAAATTTTGTTGCAAGCAGGAGGGGAAGTTATATTGATTAAAGATTACAAGGGCACATGAATTTAAAAAAAAAATATGTGCACGGGTAGATTGTTTACAATAAATGTTGCAAAAAATGGTTAATTTTGATTTCATGGTGACTTTGAAATACTACCGACCAATCATACCTTAGAAACTGTTGGCGTCCATTGAAGTCTTGTGTATTTTATAAAAATTATTCAAAAATATGGTAGCAAATAAGGGTAGTTTACACCAAATGACAATAAAATATACACATCTGCACCTGCATTCTCAGTATGTATATCTGCGTTTTTTTACAGAAAGGATTTACCCCTCTTCATGTAGCATGTAAATATGGGAAAGTGGATGTGGCGGAGCTACTTTTAGAAAGAGGGGCCAATCCCAATGCAGCCGGAAAGGTAATTAATCAAGACGAACATCTGATATCTCAGTACAAATCTTCTCAAATCAGATGATGGTCAGCGGTAGCTGACTGAGGCCGTGTCTCCTCTCTCCCCTCTCAGAATGGCTTGACCCCTCTGCACGTGGCCGTCCATCACAACAACCTTGATGTAGTCAAGCTGCTGGTCAGCAAGGGTGGCTCTCCGCATAGCACGGCGAGAGTAAGATACGCATAATACACCTTTCTCTTAGAAGATATTGGCGGGTGACTATTCTGAGCTGTGACGTTAGGAGTAGCAGTCTATTTCACTATTTTAAAAGCAGTTCAAGAAAAACGGTCAATTTGACTTTTCTTCCATTTGACAGAACGGCTACACAGCTCTGCATATTGCAGCCAAACAGAACCAACTAGAGGTGGCGAGCAGTCTGCTGCAGTATGGAGCTAATGCCAACGCAGAGTCACTACAGGGCATCACCCCACTTCACCTGGCGTCACAGGAGGGGCAACCTGACATGGTGGCTCTGCTTATTTCCAAGCAGGCCAATGTGAACCTGGGCAACAAGGTGATACAGTGTTTAAGCTTTGATTAATAAGTATTTGGTTCAGGTCATAGAGAGAAAATGAATAGAAAGCTAAAAAAATTGAGACATGGTGGAAGAATGTAACAAGGGGAATAGGAAAGGATGCATTTAATATCTATCTGATATCTTTGTGTGTGTGTGTGTGTGTGTGTGTGTGTGTGTGTGTGTGTGTGTGTGTGTGTGTGTGTGTGTGTGTGTGTGTGTGTGTGTGTGTGTGTGTGTGTGTGTGTGTGTGTGTGTGTGTGTGTGTGTGTGTGTGTGTGTGTGTGTGTACAGAATGGGCTGACAACTCTGCACCTGGTTGCTCAGGAAGGGCACGTGGGCATTGCAGACATGCTGGTGAAGCAGGGTGCTTCAGTCTATGCATCCTCAAGGGTAAGACACTTCAGTACACACACACACACAAACACCAGTGCCATCTGTAGAATGTCCTAGAATTTAGACCCCAAAGCCCTGTGTAATATAGTCTACTGCTAAATCGAGAAAAAAAACAAAAACAGAACTTAATCTTTACATTATCTGAAGAAAATAGGAGTAGGTTTGGCCAAGTTTGGCCTATGTTTTGGGTAGTTTTCAGGGCATTGCTATGCGGAGTTGCTAAGATGTTCTGAGTGTTTAAGACATGAATGTACAGTTGCTAAAGTGTTGTGAGAAGTGTCCTGATTCTCTAGGGTGTTGTTATGCAGTCACTAATGTGTTCTGAGTTGTTTAAACATTGCTATGGTGTTGCTAATGTGTTCTAAGTTTTTTGTTACCGGAGCAGGTCAGATATGCCCAAGTCTTTTTGATATTCTGATACCTAAATATGGCTCAGATCCCTCCTTCAATGTAAGCTGCAAGGCTTTAGGTGTCATTTGTGTATGTAGCATTTTGTCTGAAAACAAAAAACCCTAACCATATCAGCAATAGTAATGTAATGCTTGTTTAGCAAACACAACTACTAAGGAGATATTATGATCTGTGTTGAAATTCACAGTGAGTGACTTTAACCTTTTCATAATCCATTCTTCACACCATTAAATCCTTCTGGCTCTGAATCTAAGGGCCTGCTGAAGTGTTGTAATATTAGCTGACATTGATCTTCTATATGCACTGGAACCTACCCATTTAGCTGTTCACTTCATTGTTGTTCTTTCTCAACCTTTTTAATCTCTCTCTCAGATGGGCTACACACCCTTACATGTGGCGTGCCACTATGGGAACATAAAAATGGTGAAGTTCTTACTCCAGCAGCAAGCACACGTTAACAGCAAGACCAGGGTAAGGGCTACACATCTGGATGTCCTCTTTTTGTACACTTTTTGCTGTTAGTATGTACCTTTTGCATTTTCATTCTCCCTCATCTTTCTTTTCCAGCTGGGATACACTCCTTTACATCAAGCAGCCCAGCAGGGTCATACAGACATCGTCACCCTGCTGTTGAAACACGGAGCCCTGCCCAATGAGATCACCACTGTGAGCAGACCCCCTTCCGTCATACTTGAAAAACGACAATTTTTCTCGCCAAAAATAGTATACACTGCTTAAATGTCTGGATCATGTGACACTGAAGACTGGAGTAATGATGCTGAAAATTCAGCTTTGCATCACAGAAATAAATTATATTTTAAAATATATTCAAATTGATACATTTATTTGACATTTTAATAATATTTCTCAATATTACTGTTTGTTTTGTATTTTTAATCAAATAAATGCTTGGTGAGCATAAGAGACTTCTTCTTAAAACATAAAAAATCTCACCGATCAAAAACCTTTGAACGGCAGTGTATATATATTACATTCCTCTCCCACCATATCAGACAGATATAATATGATCAGATATAGATGTGAGATTTAGTGACCTGACTCTGTGTTATCTGTGGCAGAATGGGACGTCACCCCTGGGTATTGCTAAGCGGCTAGGCTACATCTCTGTCATTGATGTGCTCAAACTGGTGACTGAGGAATCTGTATCTATGGTGAGAGTCGTTTGCATTCTCATGAACTTTATCTATTCTCAGTCTAGGATTTCAATCTTCAAAGCTTGATTTGTGGCTTTAATTCTGTCATCTTTCATCTCTTGTTAATCTGGTCGTCATCTTTGAATTGTACAACATTTGCCATCTTGACTTGTTCATATATTTCCTCTCTATCCCTCAGATCACCACTGAGAAGCATCGTATGAGTTTCCCAGAGACGGTGGATGAAATACTGGATGTGTCGGAAGATGAAGGTGCGTACATGTGGCACATATTGGATTTAGCCTGAAGGATATCATACTGCAGTAAATGGCACATTAAAGCACTGATTCTCAGCTGCTGTGACAAGGTCTCTGTACCATGTGGATGGTGCTAGACTCTCAATTAAAAAATGAGCCAGTTGGCAGATGGGTTGGTGGGTCATGTCGCAAAAGTTACAGTCTGAAGTGAACTAGAGATTAGAGATGTTATCACACCCAAAGACTACTTGCGTGACTGCACAATGTGATTTACACATGTAGGATCAGTTGTGTAAATTAAATATTATCATTTACACACCCCATGCCTTTCGAGACCTGTATGACTTATTAAGCAGTTATTTAGCAGGATCCAAGCTGCTCTTTTTCATACAATGAAAGTGAACAGTGACCAGGGTTATTATCATGGGCATCACTAGGCCCTTTTAGGGGGGCTTCAGCCCCCCCAAAACTTCTGCCCAGTCCCCCTAAAAAAGGTGTGATTAAACTTTATAACATAATTATGAAACTGGCGGGAGGCTTCAGCTTCGTCGTGTCTTTTAATCAGCATGTTCTTCAATCCGCAGTGGCGTCAAGCAGAGCGCACGTCAGAAGCAGAGGTGTGTGCGTTGATCTGAGCCTCATTGGTCTGTCATCGCTCGTCAATGTCAAAATATTTGAGAAAACCAATCAAATCAGAGTAGGCAGGCTTTATGTTCACACAGAAGCTGCTGAGGCTGAGCGCAAATTTTAGCAGCGCCACTCGACGCCAAGTGCGAGATATGTAGCTAAACCAAGCGGCAACCTCCCGCAGTTTCTCTTGAAGCCAATACGGAAGTGACTTAAAGGCTTAGTTCACCCAAAAATGAAAATTCTGTCATTAATTACTCACCCTCATGTCGTTCGACACCCGTAAGACCTTCGGAACACAAATGAAGATATTTTAGTTGAAAGCTGATGGCTGAGAAAGGCTTCAGATAGGCCTCCATTGGTATTCAGTACATTAATACTCCCAAGACCCATAAAAGGCACTTAAAACGTCGTTACAAAGTCCATCTCACCACAGTGGCTCTACAATAATTTTACGATGCGACGACAATAGTTTTTGTGCGAAAAAAAAATCAAAATAACACCTTTATCCAACTTGTTCTTGTCTTCCGTGTAGGCCTCCACGACTCATGCGCAAGAATATGACGTAGCGCCAGCGTTCGGGAATCCATGAAATGCACACTTAAGCCCCATTTTGAGAACTACGCTGAGACCTAAAGCACGATCAATGTAGAATCCAACAGCTTAGACACGCGCGTCTTCCTCTGCTTGTAAACAAATCCCTTCTGGGTCATGTGTCCGAGCGCCGGATCTGCGTCATATGCTCGCGCATGCGTCGTGGAGGCCTACACGGAAGACAATAACAAGCTGGATAAAGGTGTTATTTTGATTTTTTTTTTGCGCGCAAAAACTATTATCGTCGCATCGTAAAATTATTGTAGAGCCACTGTGGTGAGATGGACTTCGTAACGATGTTTTAAGTGCCTTTTATGGGTCTAGAGAGTATTAATGTACTGAATGCCAATGGAGGCCTATCTGAAGCCTTTCTCAGCCATCAGCTTTCAACAAAAATATCTTAATTTGTGTTCCGAATATGAACGGAGGTCTTACGGGTGTCGAACGACATGAGGGTGAGTAATTAATGACAGAATTTTCATTTTTGGGTGAACTAACCCTTTAAACTGCAATTCATCGACTGGCCGCTAGGGACAGGCTCCAGAAGGGAGCAGAATCTCATTGAGCCCCATGTTAAAATGGCCAACTTTACAGCAGATTAAAACATGTTTACTGCCTGGAACAAATTGTGGTTTTGGTCTTTACGGCTAATTTTGCCCTTCATGACAACTGTGAGGGGGGTGAATTTTTTTATAACTCATTCGTTTACATTATATAAAGCATTAAAGTTCTGCATAATTAAGGGCGTGGCCACTTTGAGTGACAGGTGGATAGCCATTTATCTGCTGTCTGTTAGTCATCGCATCACTTCAGCTCCGCCCATGTCCTGCCTTTTTACTCATTTTCTGTTATCCGGGAGTGACGCGTGATGACGCGATGCCAACGGCCATCTCGTCCATACTTTGCGCTTCAGAACGCCTCATCAGAATCCTATGGGTGACGTCACGGACACTACGTTCATATTTTTTTACAATCTATGAGACAAGCTAAACTTAACATTTCATATTTGACAGCTGCTTCTTTAAGTCAGAAATGTTAAACAAATGACAAAAATATTCAGGCAAATTAATAAACATTTGTCTAATTTCGCCATTTTAAATTGAAATAGGCCCATATGTCATTTATAATATAATTAACAAACAAGAAATATTAACAAAGCCGTTTTCTTCAGATTAGGCATAAGATTAATAGTAATGAATGTGTGCATATTGTGAATTAATTTGATAAATTTAGTTACCTAGCTTTCCTGGTAGCCTTCAGTAAATTAACATCTACGAAAATGATTGATTCATAAAACATAAATATCAGTTAAACATATGTTTACTTTCTTCACTGATGAAAATGGAAAAACTTGATCAGTCATGTCTGCCCACTGACATGGTTTTCAAGCTATTGTTATCTAATTTTTTGGCGTTCAGAATATCTTAAACTGCACATATGTAGATCATGGAAATCAAAATTTTCTCGGGGTAGCAAGCCCCCGAACCCCCCCTAACTACCTCACATTTGGGATCTCAAAATATGCCTACATTGTATGATTAAGGGATGTACAATATGGTTATGCAGAATAAGGCATTAATATTTGCTTTATAAGTAATAATAAACAACCAATATCCAATTGTTAATAGTGAGAATTGGACCCTAATCTAAAGTGTTACCATTTTTTTTTTCATACCCTCACTGGGGGCTGAGCCTCCCTAAAATGAAAATCCTAGAATCGCCCCTGGTTATTATCATGAACTAAAACTAAATTAAAACCATAAAAAACATTTTCATTACTTGAAATAAAACAAACATTATCTGAAATAAAATATAATAAAATTTAAATGAAATAAACTTATTTTATTTAAGCTAGTAGCAACATTTCTCAATTTATTTTAAAGTACTTAAATAACTAAACTAAAACTAAAAACTAAAACATAATAAAAAAACTATATAGAAAAAACAAGTAAAAATGACAAAAAACACAATAAAATTACTAAAACTTAATATTCAAAGCAGAACATATAAAAATAAATATTCAAAATATTAACAAAAACTTGCAGAGATTTTTTAACCGCTGTTTTGTTGAATGTTTATTTTGTTGTTAAGCGCGCTGTACATATTTACGTATTCGTTTAAACGACACTCTCATCAGTGTGAACATCGGGATGTTCATTAAAGCTACACTGTGTGATATTTTCCCCCATCTAGTGGTTAAAAGGTATATGACCATCCAGGGAATATTAGTTTCTCTTCCTCTCAATTCCGATTTCGTTTTAAATCCTACGGTGGCCGATTTAGTCCAAGTTTAATATGGCTTCCAGTTCGACCTCGTCCACATTCGACACGGTGCCATCGAGTGTTAAAACGCGAAAGGCGAAGCTTGAATTTACGGGTATGTCCCTCTTTGGCTAATGTACTTTCAAGATTGAGGGGCAACATGGCGACCGGCATTCAAACCCCTCACCCGTATGTATTTTCAATGGCATATTATAAACTTACGAGAATACTTTATTACTTGAAAGAAGTAAATATACATTAATGAGCACATATATTTTTGAAAGAACTAAGTGTTTTTAGCTAAGAATAAACTAAAAAAGTTACACAGTGTAGCTTTAACAGTATATAGCTGCAAAGGTATTTCATTCTTCTTTTTATCCATAAGCAAAAAACAATAAAGAATTTTGCTGTTAGTATATCACAAAATCAATCTTTGCAAACTTCTCACACGCTTTCAATTTCTTCTCCTTCTTCGTTCTTAAAGGAATAGTTCACCCAAAAATTAAAATTATCCCATCATTTACTCACCTTCAAGCCATCCTAGGTGTATATGACATCCTTCTTTCAGACGAATACAACCAGAGTTATATAAAAAAAATGTCCTGGCTAATCCAAGCTTACAATGGCTGGGAATGGGAGCCATTGTAAAATTTGAAGCACAAAAAAAGTGCATCCATCCATTATAAACTTAATCCACACGGCTCCGGGGATTTAATAAAGGCCCTCTGAAGAAAAATATCCATATTTAAAACTTTATAAAGTAAAATATCTAGCGTCCGGCAGATCGCCTTCCGTATTCAACTTACGAAGAAAGTGTAACGCCTCACGCAGTTCAACACGCTTACGCTACATCCGACATCATCGGCGCTAATTTTCATTTTTGGGTGAACTATCCCTTTAACTTTGTTTTCTGTGCATTTAGGGCTCTGTATAATGTTAGCAATTTCATTAAAAAAATATCTGAACTCCATAACCTTAGACCTATTGCTCATTTCACATGTTCTTGAACCAGCATATCACAAAGAGCATTCTGACCTTGAGCGGACTGAGCGAACAGAACAGAGCTCCGCTCACATGCTCTGATTCAAATGGATCACTTTTATGGTGCTTTTGTGGTGCTTTTTGATGCTTTTTGACAGCCATTGGTCTCTATCCAATTATATTGTAAGGAAAAGAACAGCCTGGACATTCTGCTGAACATTTGCCTATGTGTATTAACGATACAGAAGAAAGAAAGTTTGGAAAGAATGATTAAAACTAAAGATGACAGAACTTCCATCTTTCATTGATCTATCCCCTTAAGCTTGATTGGCTCTAATCATTATGTGTGTTTGTTTATTCTGAGAGATGATTGATAAATTTCCATTTATTTAGGACTTTAATGGATTGAAAAAGCAAAAGCAAGTATTTCATGATATTCTAAACCTACTGTAAACCTACGGTAGCATCGCCAGTCTGAAATGTTCCTTCTTCCTTCCTGCTGTAGGAGTTGCTCAGCTAACATTAGGTAGGAGCGTCTCCCACTTTCTGGCTTGGTTGTCCGGTACTCAGTGGTTCGTGAAACGTGTGCCTCCATTTCAAGCGCTCTCATCTTGTCTCTGACTCTCAAGCCTCTCTAACTGCTCTCTATTTTAACATGTCACTTTGTGTTACTACGGCGTCGGCCTCTCATTATCGTGTGGTCATGATGTTTCTTTTCCTTTACTGACAGTAACGTGTTTGTGGATCCATCATTAACAGGACTGCATCTGAAATGACTTTGTGTTCTCAACATGCTGTTTGTGCCAGGGTTTTTCTTCAACTATGGGTACTTTTGGCCTTGTGCAATAAATAAACACACTTAAAACATACTTTTATTTGTCCTCTAGCAATGTCCAAAAGTGGATATACAGGCATTTTTTGTCAATTTCCATCATATATTATATTATATATTAATTTAGATTATTTAATGTATTTAAATGTATATATTAAATTAAATTATTCAATAATATTAAATTATTATATATATATATATATATATATATATATATATATATATATATATATATATATATATATATATATATATATATATATATATATATATATATATATATATATATAGGAAAAATGGGTAAAACTATACAAGTTATACATAAAAGGTATTGGAAAACTATCAAAAATAAATAATGAAGACATGAAAAAATGTTGAAATGTGTTTGTTTCTATGAAAATCAACCGCTGGGACCCATAGTGCCCGTAGTTGAAGAAACGCCTATAGGTTCTCTTTATCCAAACACTATGGGAGTCACACTGGGAGTGGATAATTTTACTAATTGATGATGATTATTTGACTCAGCAGAGGGCTCCAAAATGAACTGACAAAGTGACTGTTTTACGCGTCTCTGAACACCTGTGATTAAGCCCCTACAATAACATCAAACAATCTCTCCCATGCAGATTAAGTGTGATCTTCTCTGCACTACCGGGCATGCCCACTTCAGTAACCGAATTTCTTGATTGCTTCATGTTTTCCATTGGCTCTGTCTGTATGACTTCATTGCTTGGACTTGGTGAATGAGTGAAGGTTCTTGTTTGTGCTCGACCGGGAATGATGGTGGATTGTGAATGCTGAAATTACGTCTGAGCTTTCCTTCCTTTCTCTTAATCGTCCTTTTTTCCTGCAAACCTCCTACATCGGTGTCTGTGACATATTTTGTGCTGTATGTAGGTGATGAACTTCTCGGGATGGATGGGGCTCGCTATTTGAAGCTGGATGACCTAAAAGACCAGGATGATGATTTTCTGTCCCCCAAGAAAACCCTGAGAGATTTTGAGAGCGGGATGGGCACAACGTAGGTCACAGGAGCACAATGCAACAATTTTGTTGTTTGGCTTAGATGCTAGAACAGAATTGATTTGACTTAAAAATAAAGTACTAGAGTCAGATTGCAACTATCTCCTTCATTCTCTCCAGACCTTACTCACCCGCAATTCCCAGAATTCCATGTGTGTCACCTGAAACTGTCATGTTGGACCAGGTATTGTACTTTTCTGCTTCATGTGCTGAAATAAGAAATGTTCCTTGGTCTGGTGTTATCTAAATGGTCAAAGATTTTCATTTGATGGTCTAAGCCAGCAGTTCTCAATCTTTTTGACTCCAAGGACCCCCATTGTCCACAATAATATTTGAAGGCCCCCTTAGCCCTCAACTTGGTTTTCAATCTATTGGCACTGATTCTGTCTGAAACGATCCGTTTCCTTTAAGGCGTGTTAGTAAATGGTCACTGTTATGATTGGCTAACGTCATTGCATAGGAAACAGTATCAACGCCCCCTTGCTATTGCACGTGGGTGTTTTGGAAACATTCCGAATAACCATCATTTACAGATAAAGTGTTATGAAATAGTTTACTTACTGCTATGAGATCTAATACAGTTGGCTGCTTCAATTATGCCTCGTTGACAAAACAAAATGCTCCGAACAAGCATAATCCTCCGACGCAATCCGGGACCATATTAAAATAAACCATCCGCTTGTTTCCGATGCTGGGATCCTTCTGAAATCTGTACAGAGATGTAAATTAGCTGTCTAAACTGGACGCGTCAAAGCAAACGTTCTTCCACTCTTCCATTTGTCTTGTTGTCGGAGTATGTCAGAAACTGAATGCTTTTGACGCAATGTAGGTCAATGTCAGCCGTTAAGCGACTGAATGCCAGTGGGCGGGGCCTATGGTGTTATGATGTATAACTATTAGTTAGTCCATATAAGCCATATGTCTACATATTATTATTAGTCAATTTAAGCCATATGCAAATGTATTTGACCATGTGACGTCACAAATCCAACAATATCCAAACGAGATGAGCAAATGAGCTATGAAACTAGCAGGATGTTTTAATTGTACAAAGACCTCTTATATGTCAAAATATCAAGGCAAATTTGATTTATCATGACCCCTTTAAGTCATTTTGAGGCCCCCTTGAAAGTTTGCTGAGGCCCTGGTTGAGAATCACTGGTTTAACCTGGTAGACCTCTTTTTTTAAGCTGGTTAAGACTGGTAGACCAGCTTGGCTAAGCTGAAAGAAGTTTGAGTTAGTTAACCCTGTTTCTAAACTTGACTAGCTGGTATGACCTGGTTTTCCGAGTTGACCTTTTCTCTCTTTTATTCTCATAAAGCTATCATTGTATCTCTGTTTGTGTGTGTCTTTGTGTCTGTGTGGTCTGTGCTACTCCTGTGTGTCTGCAGCACACACCTGTCCCTTTGCCAAAGGAGTATGACGAGGACTCTCTAATCCCCAGTAGTCCAGCCACAGAGACCTCAGACAACGTTAGCCCAGTGGCCAGCCCCATCCACACTGGGTCAGTGCACATAATTCACATTCAGCTAAAAACAAATCCAGTAAACGGATGTTACGAACACTTCTCACCGCTTTTATCTCCGTATTTATCTGTTGGTCATAAATGCTTATTTTTATACCTGTCTTCACTGTCATCTTGTGTCTAGGATTAGGTTCTTTTGAAGAGGTTTTAGCTTTATACTGGAGATTCCGGCTGCTTTGAAAATTCTTTGTGCCTGATTTGCTCACCGGCTGATTGTTTGACAGGTTTCTGGTCAGCTTCATGGTGGATGCGAGAGGCGGGTCCATGCGGGGCAGCAGGCATAATGGTCTGCGTGTGATCATCCCGCCACGCACCTGTGCCGCCCCCACACGTATCACCTGCCGTCTGGTCAAACCACAGAAACTGACCACCCCACCTCCTCTAGTAGAGGGAGAGGGACTTGCATCTCGTATTATCTCTCTAGGGCCTTCCAGTATGCAGTTTCTAGGGTAAGTGTGCGTGTGCAATAAGGATGGCAATTGCTTGTGATTCTGGTTGTGATATTTCAGTTCCTTAACAATTCCATTAAGGATGCTTTTAGTAGGACTAGCAAAGCTAGCACTAGGACGAGCAACGTTTGTGTGGAGAGAGCATTTTAAAACCATCCGGATTTGACAAGGCAAATGTATCAGACGTAGCTAATGGATAAAGTCCATTCTTCATTCTGAATGAACCATTCTTATTGTATTCACTCAGAATCTTGTTGTCAAACAAAGGTATGTTCAACTAATGCTATTGCACCTTCCCGTCATTCCCTTCAGGCCAGTGATAGTGGAGATCCCTCATTTTGCGTCCTTGAGCCGAGGTGATCGGGAACTAGTGGTTCTGCGAAGTGAGAATGGGTCCGTGTGGAAAGAGCATCGGAATCGCTATGGCGATGATGTTCTGGAGACCATCCTCAATGGAATGGATGAAGGTAGGTCTTATGTTTCACTTAGAGGAATTCCCATAAGCCCAAAGAGTAAAGAGTTTTATTTGCTCTTTCAATTATGTTGCAGGAGGTACTAACAGACACATAGCATATCACTTTACATTGCCCCCAGAATAAGACTGACCTTGTTTTCTCTGGGTGCCTTCATCAGATCTGGAAAGTCACGAGGAGCTGGAGAAGAAAAGAATCCGACGTATAATATCCACAGACTTCCCTCTTTACTTTGCTGTGGTGTCACGTGTCCAACAGGAGAGCGATCTTATTGGCCCAGAGGGAGGTCAGCTGGCAAGTAAGCTGGTGCCCCAGGTCCAGGCCATTTTCCCAGACACGGCGGTCACTAAGAGGGTCCGACTTGGCCTACAGGTGAGCTTTCAGAATGTAGAGAGAGATTGAAAGTGAAAAAAAATATCATCACACATTAGATTTCATAAAAAATATATGATAAGAACCAGAAGCGTCATGCCCATTTAAACCGAACTTGATGATGAGTGCAACTTAATTTTTTTTATCTTCGATAATGAAGCTGACAATATATTGTAGGGGAAAATGCTTATCTAAAATGCAGTACATTTTGTCAAAAAATAAGATGATAATATAATAGTCTTAAGGTTGGTGCATAAATTCAGAGGAGAATGACTGAAAATGATCTCAGTAATAACTGATTTTTAAATCTTTGTGTCTTGTTTCTTCTCCTCCTGTCTCCACCCAGGCCCAGCCAATCCCTGATGAGCTGCTGACTCGGCAATTAGGAAACCAGGCCACATTCAGTCCCGTTGTGACAGTAGAGCCTCGTCGGCGCAAATTCCACCGACCAATTGGTCTGCGTATACCTTTACCTCCATCTTGGAGGGAGAGTGCACGCGATGCCGGCGAAGGAGACACTACTAGCCTCCGCCTCCTCTGCAGTGTTATTGGTACGGTCCAGTTCTGATCTATTTCAAAGAAACATTGTCTGAAATTGACATTTGTGTTATGGAGAAAGGAAGATTGTCTTGAACGCCAGTCTTTTCCAGCCTCAGCCAGATTTGATGTAGCTGTCCTGCCAAGCTGCTTGGAAAAGGCTGAAACAGACTGGTGTCCTGCCTGGAGAGGGACACTGGGATAAAGATAGATTCAGCAAGTTCATTCCAGATGGTGTTGGTTGAAAAAAAAACGTATTTTATAAAAAGCTGTAAACCTTCTGCAGGTGGCACCGCTCCCGCTCAGTGGGAAGACATCACTGGCACTACCAAGCTCATGTATTCCCATAGCTGTGCCAACTTCACCACCAATGTGTCCGCAAGGTGAGACACAAAAGAATTCAAGAATAGAGCACCTAGGGGCGAATTTACTAAACAGTTGCACTATATTGTGCGTTGTATTTCAGCACAAAAACATGCATCTCATTTATTAAACACCTAAAATCTGTTTAAATCAGTCACTAAATGTTTTAACATAACGCTGTACCATAAATATTATAAAGTCGAATAATATAAAGTCATTCTTTTCATGCCTCATTTCATAAATTGTGCTATATTCAAAAGCCTCAGTACTATGTTCATGGCACAATTAACACTGTGCTTTTACCATCTCTGAAAAGTAGGTAGTACATTTTATTTTATTGTTCTGTTTTTGTTGTTTGTATGCACTTTCTAATGATAATTGCAGGATTAATTCATTAAATTATGAAGCGTTTGCCACAACGCAGACAGTGTGTACAAGTAAACAATGCTATCAACATCAACTTTCATTCTTGGTGAATTCCCCCTCAGATTCCTGGCATCCGTCATTGCAGCCCATTTACGGGTAAACATTGTCTCTTGTGTTTGTTTTTCCCCTCTATTGTACTTGTGTCTGTCCTCTGTTTCACTGCAGGTTCTGGCTGGCGGACTGTCCACGAACGGCAGAGGCCGTGACCTTCGCCAACCTGCTGTACCGTGAGCTGATGTCAGTTCCATACATGGCCAAATTTGTTGTATTTGCTAAGATGAACGATGCCAGAGAGGGCCGCCTGCGCTGTTACTGCATGACTGATGACAAAATAGACAAAACCCTTGAGTTGCACGAGAACTTCTCCGAGGTGGCCCGCAGCAGGGACATTGAGGTTAGCTGACATAAAAGCATATGTATATGTCATATATATTTTTCTGATGTACACAACAACAAAAAAATCAGAAAAATAAGTAGGATCAATTTTATTTTCATATATCATTCTGTACGTGTTTGATGTGCATTTTGCTGTGCATGATGTGTGTGTTTGTATCATTTGTATTGTTTCAAAGTTTTAGTTTCTAGAATTCTGTTCTTACAATGCAGTTTAGATGTCATTTTTAAGTTTATGATGCAACTGTGTGCACGTGCATATATGTGTGTGTACACCATAAAGTCGACTCACTATATTAATGCTAAGTCTCTGACTCATTCTGACTCACTGCTCTCCTTGTGTTTCTCCTTCCTTTACCTCCCACAGGTGATGGAGGGGATGCCGCTGCACTTAGAATGTTCTGGAAACTTGGTGCCTGTGAGGAAAGCCACCCAGCAGCCTCGTAGCTTCAGTTTCCTGGCCTTCAGAGACAACCGGCTGCCTGTCTCTGTAAAGGTCTGTACATCTGTCTTCCCCTATCCATTTCTATCCATGAGTGTTTCTTAGGAAATATAGGAGTTATAGAAGTTCATGTCGAGTTCCCTTGTTTCAGTAATTTAATTTTATTCAGTCAACCTACACATATTTACGTCATTGAGTGTCATCCTGTGTGTGAGTATTTGTGTGTGTGTTAGCATTGTAGCATCACTTTGTCTGATCATCTTGTCAATTTTATGTACTCCCTAATGTCTTCAGTAGGGCTGCACAGGTATTCGAAATAAAATCAAAATTGTAATATGTCCAAGTGTGACCCCAGAGCGTTCAATTTAAGTTTGCACCGCACTTTCCTTATAGCGTCCATTGTGAATGCAAAGTGCTTCTTGTTCACTATATTTTTACATGAATGCAATTTTGCTACTATACAAGTTATTAGAAATCTAATCTAATCTAAAATCTAATAATGTGACACTGGGTCACAGCTAGAAATTATAACAGGAATATTACAAATGTAATGCTATTTTATACTATATTATATTATTTTAATATTCTAGTTAATATTAATAAATAATATTCTAATATCAAATTATTATTTATTATGTCGTTATACTATTTATAATCATTTGTTATTCTAATATTCTAGGTAACATTAACTCTTTCCCCGCCAGTGTTTTTCTCATTTTTAAATTTTTATAAAGTTTCCAGCCACCACCAACGTTTTTGATCATTTTCGCAAAAATGTCATGGCCCCCCTCCTTTTAGCAACACTTGAATGTGGGTAGGGTTCATAAAAAAAGCAACTTTTTCAACAAAAAGCTGAGAAAATATTTTTTTTTCCCCAAAGACTATCGCTTGTTTCTGCCATTGTTTTGTCTGTGTTTTTATCCAGCGATTCAGTACTCTTTCAGAAGATGCATAATAGCACCCCCTACCGTATAACAGTGAAATTTCTGTCAATGATGGGAAGCGTTGTATCATAAATGATGGAAAATTCTGTCAATGGCATGGAAAAAATTTATAAATAATACTCTTTAAAATTAAATTATTAATATTAATTATTATTAGAATAATACCTATGTTGAAGTGGTGTGGATTTTTTTTTTTTTTTCGTGTGAGTGAAAAGTGGAAAAAAGAGATAAAGTGGACAAAATATATAAAGATATGTGTATCCTCTTTCAAGTCCACTTCCAGTGTGAATGCAAAAATAACTTTTTGTACATTTTTCTTTTCTTTTTTTTTTTTATAACTTCACTTTATTATAAACTTCACTTTATTTTATAATTTCACTTTAGGATCACTTTCTTTTTAAGAGAACTCAAGTGTGAACACCCTTAAATACTAACACTTTTTACTGGCAGTAGAGCATGATTTGGAACCAAAAGGCATCATTTAGCTGCTGTTTCCATGTAATGTTATGCTATTTGGTTCTTTAGGTGAGCAGTATAAGATGTTAAATCTGTATCATATCGCAGCAGGAATCGCAATATTTGTCAATATTTTTGGTCCAAATCGTGCAGCCCTTGTCTTCAGCGTCTCTGATTTTCCTCAGTGCTGTCTTTCTCTCTCCACTTGTCTCCCTCCCTTCATTTTGGTGTGTCATTGTGGCTTACACTCTGCACCTCTTTCTGTGATTGGTCAGCCACAGACAAGCTGCTCTGTGTTGTATTTTTGGCTCTGTGGCGTAGTGGTTCACCTCGTAACTGTTGTATTAGTCTCGTGAGCATGCCCTTAACTCTTTCACCTTCTAGCCTGCCTGCCTGCCTGTCTGTATGTCTGTCTCACTGTCTCTCTCTCTCTCTCTCACGGTCACACTCTTACTGTCTGATCTCACAGACGGCCAGGTAAAAGTAAAGGTAAATCTCTCTGTCTCTCGCCTGCCTGTGGACTGCCTCCATCCCCTTCCCCACCTCCCGTCAACCTGTATGAGTCACAGCCGGGCAGCTGCTCTGTCTAACACTCTTTAATCTCTCTATTTCTCTACCTCTCTCTTTCTCTCTTTCCTCTTTCACTCCCTTTATTCCTCTTCCCCCTCTCTTTTGTTCTTATTTGACCCTCGCCTCATTTTCACCCCTCTTTTATCATGTTCTCTCTCCATCTGTTCCTCCCTCCCTCTTCATTTCCCCTGGCTCATCAGGTGAGAGACGGCAATAAGGAAGCCACCGGGTTCCTGTCCTTCCTGCGCAAGTCAACCAAGTACGAGGACACGCAGCATGTGCTGTGCAACCTCAACATCACCATGCCTCCCTGTGTCAAGGTGTTGTCACTGTTCATTTCCTCTGTTATCACTTACACCTGCACATGATCTCATGAATTCTATTCTGGCAAGACGTTTTTTTGTGTTTCACAGAAACAAATTGATCACAGCTGTGTTTTTGTCACTCAACCTCAGTTAAAATTTTCAGAGCAAATTACATACAGATTTTTGGACTAACTTGGGCAGCCAGAAAACCCTACTCCATGTGAATGGGAATGTCTGTGTGAATTGCTGATATTTCGCTATTCAATATGAATTTAAATCTACTTTCTTGGTTAATAGCAGTTGCTTCAAGGACTACCTGCTGGAATCACATCCAACATTAAAACAAGATTGAAATAAAATACTTTAATTCAAATATAGCTAACTAAATAAATGAAATGTAATATATATCAATAAAATACATATTATTTTAAAATATATATTTTATTTATAAATCAACGTTATTTAAGAATCTGTCAATTTTGTTTAAAATATTTGTATATTTTTAAATGTTTGGAAAGCTAATCCTGTCTAAATTGTAATTATTATGACCTTCCAAATTCAAATGACTCAGAATTATTATTATTATTCTTTTTAACTAATCACCAGCTCATAATGGAGTTACTATATGAGTTGTCTAGACCATCTAGGGTTCAATTAAATTACATGATTAAAGAAATTGATGTTCTTCAGGTCACATGACATTTAGGATATATCTAGAGAGATATCAAGATATTTCTTAATGGTATATTGTTAAGGCTACATTAATAGTCATTAACGTTAAACTGATTAAAATCTACTTAAATGGATTCAAATTGAATGAGAAGTCGGGGCCATGCCACAGCAGTCAGCGCATGTGCTTCTAATTCTTTGAGCCTTGGGACTCATATGGGTGATGAAGTTTTTTTGTTTGGCTTCTTCTCAGTCCCTCTGTCCTCAATGTGTTTCTGTGACTACACTTTATTTATGAAAAAAATGCAGGAAAAAACTAAGAGAGCAAAAGTAAAATGGAAAAAAGATTGATGCACAATATCTTTATATAAAATGCTCAAAAAAGTAAATAAAAGGAGTTGGTGTTTCAGATGTAATATTGTCTTCAGATTCTCTTTCTGTGTGTTACAACACCTTCAAGCTATTTTTATACATGAGCACCTTGATGTGTATGTAGCGACATGCTCCAAAAAATACCGTATGAAAGACAAAACTGCTGCAGCACTGTGTATACTACATTTTTTTCTCTTAGGTGGTGGGTAGCGATGAGCGGCGGAGAACGTTGACCCCTCTCGCCCTGAGGGAGAGGTACAGCACCCTGAACGAGTCTGGCCTGGGTAAGATATAGCGGCACCATGCTGCCCTTCCCCTCAGCTGTGGAGGAGGGTGGCTTCTGAATGCTGTGCCCATATCCTTGCTTCTATACCTGCCCAATCTCTCATGCATGGCTGTGACTGGGCATTGGATGCTGAGCACTGCCCTCTTTTATGAGGGTGATGCTGGGATTGCACTCACAGGGGCCACAGCTAACACAAACAATTCAGAGAAACAGGTGGCCCTTATATTTATTGAGCGAATGAGCAATAATGAAGCGCATGGTACTGGTTTGATTCTATAGTAAATACTGTTAGCATGGCAAACTCCAGCTTTGACAATGAGCTTTAAAGGGAAAGGACTGTTAAAAGCTGCCTGAATAGAGGTGTAGAAGGTGGAGGAGTGATTATAGAGGGGGCCCGGGAGGTTCAAGGCGGCTTTGCCATCCAAAACGCATCACATCTTCATTGTTCTCGAAGCGGATGAAGCCAACTAAAGTATGTAGGGTGCAGATTTTGACCAGTTCTTGGTAAGTAACGATCAACGTTATAGTTTAAGTCATCAGTTATAACTAATATTGGTCATTTTACTGGATCTGGGCATTTTTACCATGGGCTGTTTTACCATATACCACTGATTTCATATACAGTTCTCAATAAAAATTATGGATGCCTTTCAATAAGAGGCTGTTTTCATTACATTCCTGTTTTTCTTGTCTTTATTGACAAGATCTTTACTGAACATGTTCATTATTTATATATATATATATATATATATATATATATATATATATATATATATATATATATATATATATATATATATATATACACACATACATATCAACATATATATATATATATATATATATATATATATATATATATATATATATATATATATATATATATATATATATATATATATATATATATATATATATATATATATATATATATATATATAAACCCCAAGTATTAGAAGTTAATAAAGAAGTAAAAGAAGTTAATACCTTTTCAGTAAAAGAAGTTAATACCTTTTCAGTAAAAGAAGTTAATACCTTTTTTAAATAAAAAACATATTCAATTGTTTGTTTTTTTACTTTCTGTTCTTCAAAGAATCCTGAAAAAATGTATCACAGTTTCAAAGTAGCACTACTTTTTCAACATTGATAATAATACAGAATCTTTTTTTAACACCAAATCGGCATATAAGAATGATTTCTGAAGGATCATGTGACACTGAAGACGAATAATTATGCTGAAAATTCAGCTTTTCCATCACAGGGATAAATTACATTTTAAAATATATTAAAATAGAAATCAGTTATTTCAATTGTAAATTTATTTTTTACTGTATTTTTTATTAAAAAATAAATTCAGCCGTGGTGAGCATAAGATACTTTTATCGGAAACATTAAAACAATTTTACTGACCCCAAACTTTTGAACAGTTATTTATATATGACAGTATGTGAATTGTATTGTAGTGTTTGTTCTCCTGGGTTTTTCAGTAAAAGCCACAGTGAACTATACAGTATTTTGTCCACTAGCTGGGTATGTTATTAAAGTGTTTCATCACCGGGCTGTTTGTGAAAACTGGTATATTTTGTCTTTGATTCAGCCACTGTAAATGCCATGGAGAGAGCCGAGCTAAAGATCACAGTAATAGCAGAACAGCTGGGACTGAGCTGGACCGGTAAGAGCTTTGCCTCTTGTATCTCTTTTCATTACCTCTCAGTCTTTTTCCCCGTAACTCACATTCTATAAGTGCTTTTGTCTGTTTTCGTTGTAGAGCTGGCGAGGGAACTACAGTTCAGTGTGGATGACATTAACCGGATGCGAGTGGAGAATCCCAACTCTCTCCTGGACCAGAGTTTAGCTCTGCTTAATCTGTGGGTTAGCCGAGAGGGCAAGAAGGCCAAGAGTGAGGATCCATAATAAACGCTCTACCACTTTATGGCTTTATCCACCTTATTTTGCTCTGTCATTTTCTGTGAACGTGCGATTCATTAGCTTCCATGGGGAAGTAACCAGAAGAATAACAAAGTGTAGTAAAACTATTTGCTCTACTTACCAGCGTGTTTATGATTACGATAATAAATGAAAATAATATAATGACAAATAACAGTTTGCAATATCAAGCAGCAATTTTCAAACCAAAAATTATTCAGACATCAGATATAATTTTTTACTAGTGGGTGCAGGACATTATAGTTAATTTATGTAAGCGAGGATAGCAAAATAAAGTAAACAATGAAATATTATACCCACAAATTCTTCATACAGTGGACTACCAGTAAAATTGATAAAAAATTGGGACCAAATTTATTCAGACACTTTGACCTGACCATGTTTTGCTTAAGTTTTTTTCTTTTAATGCTAATGCGACCTTTTACACCACAGACTGAACAAAATGAAGCATTGCTTGGACATTGGTCGACCTAAATTGGTATTATCTAATTTTGTACTTAAATTTAACAGCTGATTGGTTGATGGTAATCAATGACATACCTTTCTATCAAAGTTATCTGACATTATCAAGATTAATTTGTTCTGACACAGTTCAACTCTTGAGTTCTTGTCATATTTTATTATAATTTTCTAAACTATAGCGAATAAACTGTGATAATGTGAGAAAATGTTGAAGGTGTCTGAATACATTTTGGTTTGACTAACTGGAAGCGGATGAGACCAGAAGCCTTGCACATTCGAGTTACAAATGGTCACACCTGCTCTTACATTAAAAATAAGGTGGATACATCAGTATTATTATTATAAACTAAGCAAAAACTGTTGCCATAAAGAAAAGTTTTCATAGCCAGAAGCAGAAAATGTAACTGCAACTATGAAAGGTACTGCTGAAATGAACTAAATATGAACTGAAATGTTCATTTAAAAATTAAATTAAAAGCACAGAACTATAACGTACACAGAATTATTTTCTTTACAGAATTTATTTTTTTTCCTGTCTCTATATGCTACTATAACACTTCTTCCATCATCATATCTTCAGTGGAGAACCTTTATGGAGCTTTGAGGAACATTGACCGGGCAGATATTGTGAAGTCTCTGGAGGCTCAGGCTCCACAGGTGCTTCCCGAGGCGGTGGAGGAAGGAGCCTGCAGACTGGTTGATCGTGACTCCACTCTGCTTTCCCCAAGCATCATCAATGGTAAGAACAGACTGCAGCTTGCTCGCACTGATCTTCTAATCCTCTGTACGTTTATCAATGAACTGACATTAGACACCAAGTTAAACCAAGGCTTAGATGTTTGAAGCTGCATGGGTTCGCCACTAATTGCATACTAGCTGTAGTCTCCCAAAATCTAGAGCATGAAATTTGGGATGAAAGTTTGTACGAGTCAGGATTTAATGAGAATTTTTTTCTTCAATCTATCTATTTTTTTCACTGATGAATCAGGCATGCCATGGCAATGCCGCCATTTTCAGCCTTTTCCATTCATTATTACTAAACAAACCTCTCAGTAGGGTGATGGCATTACTTGACAAATATGAGATTTGCTTCAGGTACATATAACAAATGCAAATACAAATGTGTATAACAATATATCACATACACACATGAATAATTATATGTAGTTATGGTAATGGGAAATTTTTTTATAAAAGGATATAATTTTATAAAATTTGATTCAAACACACACACACACACACACACACACACACACACACACACACACACACACACACACACACACACACATATATATCAGAATTATTAGCACACTTGGTAAAAATGATCAAAGATGGCTGTAAAAATAAATCTCCATTGTTTATTCTTTTGATCTTGCATTAAAAATCGAACCTTTCATTGAAGTAAAACAATTGAAAGAGGGAGAAATCACATTATGAAATAAATATTTTTCTCCAAAACACAATGGCCACAATTATTGGCACCCCTAGTAAAATTTCTCTGAAGTATATTCCCATTCATATTTGCTCGTGTTTTTTATTTTATTTTAAGCACACCAAGGTGACTAGGACCATGACATTGTCTAGCTATGACTTCTTGTTTCACAGAAGTATAAATATGAGGAAACACAAAGGCCAAATTCCCTTAATCATCCATCACAACTTTAAAACTAAAGAATATAGTTCTGATGTTCAGCAAAAGATTGTTGAGCTTCAATGAACATGGAACAATCCCCATTTCCACCATCAGGGCATTAATTAAGAAGTTCCAATCAACTAAAGATGTTACGAATCTGCCTGGAAGAGGACGCGTGTCTATGCAGTCCTAATGCACAGCGAGGAGGAGAGTTTGAGTGGCCAAAGACTCTCCAAGGATCACAGATGGAGAATCGTAGAGATTATTTGAGTCTTGGGGTCAGAAAACCTAAAAACGATCAAACAGCCCCTACCTCACCGCATGTTATTTGAGAGGATTTTAAGAAAAATCCTCACTCATCCAGAAACAAACTCTTCAGCATATTCAGTTGTCAGACACGACTGGAACTTCAAACAGGACTGGATGAAACTAAACAGATGGGTTTGGTGCACACAGATTTAAAAATTACCCCATGCCAAAATATACTGCTGGATCTGTGAAATTTTTGACCTGTTTTTCTGCCCGAGGTCCCGGACTTCTTGTTCAGATACGTGGCATCATGGATTATATCAAATACTAAAAAAAAAAAAAATCAAGACCTGTTTTTCTGCCCGAGGTCCCGGACTTCTTGTTCAGACACGTAGCATCATGGATTATATCAAATACTAAAAAATAAAAAAATCAACCTGACCGCTTCTGCTAGAAATCTTATAATTGTAGGATCTTCTATCCAGATCCAAAACAAACATCAAAATCAACACAAAAATGGCTCACTGAGCACAAAATGAAGCTTCTGCCATGGCCATT